>NW_015515246.1:851-3443 GCF_001515645.1 Sinocyclocheilus grahami | reverse complement strand
GTGTGTGTGTGTGTGTGTGATAATTCCATGCTGTTTTATGGATGTTTGTATTATGCATTAGTGGAGCTTGCTTTATTCTCTTTTCTTTAATTGTGTACACATGTGCACACATCAGTCAGCAGGCTCAAAAATTCAGATTCTCTTGCATTGTTCAGTGAGGCCTTCAAATCCAATGGCCCTCGCTTGCTTGTCATCGGTCTGCTCTGAATAAGTCACCGCACTCTTTAGGGCTCTCCATATAGTCTGCTGATGACAGAGTGATGAACACGAGTGTGAAAACCTTTCCCTCATGAGTACTCACCCAACATATCGCCGCCCCACAAAATGCCTTTTATTTACACGTTCCACAGGGCCCCTCGTTCCCATGTTGTCCGTCTTGTAAAAACAGGACACATAGTTTCCACTGCAGGATAATGACAGACGAATCCTGTCAGTAATGGTGGGACTTTAACAAAGCTGTTTCTCGTTTGACCAAATGCTGAACTAAACCCTCATAATCTGTGCAGGCTTTAGCGTGCGGGTGCGTGTCCGTACGTACAATGTGTCACTGAACTTTTGCCTTCGCCAGAAATGGCTCAACTGTGTTTGAAGTGATGCAGGGATCTGCGCTGAGGCGTTTGCTTGTTTGCATTGCGGTCACAATGGTGTGTGTGTGAGTTGTTTGGCTCTGTATGACTATCAGCAGCACCCTAAAACACACGCAACTCAGTGTGCTTTTTCCCTCTTTTTTTCTTCTGGTTTTACAGCAAATATACAGCATTTGACATACCAGGACACTGACCGAGCACTTCCACTTGTTTTTGCATTTATAGGGTCAGTACCGGCCTTCAGACCTCCTGTGCCCTGAAACCTACACTTGGGTGTCCATTGAGAGATGCATCCCCCGCCTTGAGATCTCTGCCTACTCTCGTCTCAGTGAGAACGCCCAGGGAGGTGAGCCTTCGATCATTTTAAAACCCATGACCAAGCAAATACACTGACATGGTGCATCTCACAAGAAAATGTCCAAGTCACTTTTCGAAAACCCAGATTATTTTGCATAAAAAAAATAATATATATATATATATATTTATTTATTTATTTTTGTTGTTGTTAATATTAAGGGGAAAAAAAAGAGAAAAAAGCTTTTATTTAAATTTTTGCTGGTTTTGCATTTTTAATGCCAGTTAAGCACATTTTCTCATCTAATTGTCATAACTGTGATTCATCCATTGCTTTACTTTTGAATTTCTCTTTACTCATTTGTTTTAACATCATTGATTTACAGTGATTTTATTAAAAACTGCATACAGGCAATCCAATAAATACCAACATGTATTGTTTATTTATATTTATGTAAATGTGTATTTTTTTTTATCATGGTAAGAGTTTTAAATAATAAAATGTATTATTGTTATTATTACTATTATTAATAATAATAATAATAATAATAATAACAATGGTTTATTATTTATTATTATTATTAAAAATATTATTATTATTATGTTGAATAATAATTAATAATTTACATTTGTTCGGCGGGGATGAAATTTCAACCTAAGTTTTTGAAACATTGTGAGATTCATCCACTAGCTCACATTTTCTATTGCGCATGTTCAAAAAGATCCTGTAGTTGAACCTGTAAATACTCAGACATTGGCAGCTCTTCCCTTTTCCAGAGCCAATCTGACAGGACAGCCAACCTTCGCCTAACACAACTGACTGAACTTATCAAATGCAGTCTGTTTAGTGTCAAAATTACAGCAGGTTAATGGACTCCAGGGTAGGGCTACACAATTCTTGCTGAAATGTGAATCATGATTTTTCTCCATGGGAACTGAGATCACGATTCTCTCACACGATTCTCATTTTTTTCAACCAAAACATTTATTGCATTCAAGTAAAAAAAAAAAAAAAAGTGCTGTCTACACAGGGCTTACAGTTATTATAAAGTGCTGAACTTAAAAGTAACAAAGAATAGTCTCTTTTAAAAATAGTATTTTTGTTTACCCCTTAAAATGAACAAAACTGTAACCCATTAGGTCATGTAGGGGTAACTACAGGCTGGAGCAGTGGGCATGGCGAAAGACTAGGGTGTGGCGAAATATAGGGGAGTGGATAAAGGTCTTTCTTATTGGTTAGGGGTTAGTTTCTGTTGTAGCATTCACCTTTCAGTACGCCACCTTTTGCTACGCCCATTACTCTGACCTGCAGCTACCCCTGTCTCCATTAGGTGAAAGCTGTCAGTCAGTGCGGTTGCATTGTTACACCAACAGGTGGCGGAATAGGACTGTCATCATTAAACCGTTCATTCAATGAATACACTTAAGATGCAGATTCATTCATGTATCAAACAGGGTGTTGAAATTAATTTAACTTTGAGCGCCACTTTACAAGCTTCAATCGACCAGCAGCACATCACCTTAGAAACACTGACGCTATTTCACTTCATAGGGATCTTGCACTGATTCAATGCACTTTTTACACTAATATATGACTTGACCTGAAGAAGGACAGATGCAGGTAATCGCACACACTCAATTGCATGCAAGTGAATCGCCGTCATTTAGAAATGAGAAAGCATTTATGTTTGAATCCAGATCATGCTTTTTT
>NW_015515246.1:0-665 GCF_001515645.1 Sinocyclocheilus grahami | reverse complement strand
AGGCATGGAGAGCGTCCAGAATTCTGGAGCGGCAGTCAAGCGGGGTCAGTGCTGTGGTCACGGCCCAGAACTGTGGGCTTGATGACGATGATAATAATAATAAATATAATAATGTCAGTACCGACAAGCAGACGCCATGCCTGGACCAAAGAGGGAGGGAGAGGCGCTGATGAATAAAAGAGCGCTTATGCTCATCTTCTTTTTCTCTGATTTTTCATTTTTGTACACTATAGGAGTCAAAAGTTCAGACACACCTTCTCAGAGTTTATTATTACTGTTTTTCACATTTTAGAATAATAGTAAAGTCATGGAAACTATGTAATAACACAAATGGAAGTATGAAATGATGTAGCGACCAAAATAATACTTCATATTTGAACTACACTTTGGCATTTCATCAGCCAACTTCATGAAAATGCTTCCCAGGATGCTTTTAAAACCATATTGAAAGAGTAACATGTATGCTGGACATTTTTTGATGGTGTTTCTTTCATGATCTGCTCCAACTCCAACATCCATTTAAAATATAGGTTTATATAGTTTTAAGAATGATTTGTAAACTATCAAAGGTGATCATTTGCTTTAATATTATTATTTTTTTAAAGACAGCATACAGGCCAAAAAATACCAGCATGTATTAGTTATTTATATTTATTTAATATATA
>NW_015515245.1:4678-5446 GCF_001515645.1 Sinocyclocheilus grahami | reverse complement strand
GCAGTATGCCCTGCATATAAAAATGCCCTCAGATAACCTCTTCAATTTATTAGCTACATCCAACAAACCATCAAAATCGCTTTTCTTGTGTCTCTCTAAAGATCTAGCTCTTCCTCTTTCTCCAGCATTACCTTTCTATTAGCTAATGAGCTCGTTTAGTAAGTGGAATGCTGTCACTGTGCCGTTCCTGTGATGTACAGCCCGCCTTTACCCCAGCCTATTAGCTAATGGGTCCAGTGGAGGCCCTTAGTGGGTGGGCAGGCCAACAGTGCAGGAGTCTCTCGCTAAAGGAAGACTGCTTGGATGACTGCTCTAGTGGGCAGGTGGGTGGAAGAGTTTAGCTGCAGCAGAGACACGCTAACTAATGGCAGAAAGCTTCAGGGTGAGAAACAGAAGCTTGTCATGGTAACAAGAGGAAGGGTGGGAAGTGAAATGTAAAGTTGGACAACTGGAGTCTGCAGTGCCACCTGACAAGAGATCAGTTCACATACAAGGTCTGTTTAATAGACTGGAGTTGTTAATGAAGCAGCAGATGTAACAAACCAGCGTTTCCTGCACTGCTATTCAGCCACGAATGGCTTTGCAGTGCCACAGATAAAGAATCAATAGATTAGGGTTAGTCATTAAAAAAATGTCACCAAATTAATCGCAAATAACTATAGAATCTTGTATCTTAATTGTGAGATATAAACTCACATTTGCGGGAAAAGTCAGAATTGCGAGACTGCGAGGAAAAAGACAGATTTGCAAAATATAAACTCATAAGTG
>NW_015515245.1:0-614 GCF_001515645.1 Sinocyclocheilus grahami | reverse complement strand
GATGTCACAAATGCAAATGCTGTTGGATGAAGCGAAATAACTGTTAGCTACTATGCAATATGTTTTAAATATGAAAAATGTTAAGTCACCTTGGTTGTGTCATATGACTGGACTGATGAAGCCTGTTGTTTAATCTCTCAGTGTTTCCTAATGCAACCGAATTTTGCCCTGCTATAAAAATTTTGAGATAAAAATGGGCTACAATAGGATCAGACATTAGAAATGTAATCCGATGGAGACAGACCACGTGTATACGGACTGATCCACCTGTGAAGGGCTGCATTTGTTGAATTTCTGGGCCATGTTTCCCAGCGTTTTCCTGCTGTTTAACCCCCTGGCTTTTACAAATGCTCAGCTCCACTTAACAGTTTTTGCACGCTCTGTGATTTCAAAAGAGCCTCTTATGAATTGGATTAATTTTTCATGTAAAACAGGCTTTAAAAATAGCATGATGTTTCTATAAATATTCACGTCAATGAGACAATTATTGATCATACAAATTCCAGAGATTTTCTTTAAAATGAACAGCAAAAATAAATTTGCATTGAAATCTTTCCATAGTATTTGTTTTGAACATGGTTAGTAGCTGCACTTAAGTTTCTGTATTATGTGAA
>NW_015515244.1:5077-5447 GCF_001515645.1 Sinocyclocheilus grahami | reverse complement strand
GAGGGTGAGTAAATGATGACAACATTTTCATTTTTGGGTGAACTAACCCTTTAACTATCTTTCCTACAGTTCTGGACCTTGAATGTATAAGTTGCATGGCTGGCTGTAGAGGGACAGAAAGCTCTCAGATTTCATGAAAAATATCTTCATTTGTGTTCCGAAGATGAACAAAGGCCTTACGGGAGTGGTAAGGGTGAGTAATTAACAACAGTATTGTCAACAACACAATTTTTGGGTGAACTAACCCTTTAAGACTCTGCCTATGGATCCAACAGGATGTGATTCACTTGCATCAAGCCAAAAACTGTGATAGGCTATAGTTGGTAGTACTATTAACACAGGTGAAGAAAGATATTGTATTATCTGAGAA
>NW_015515244.1:1111-2894 GCF_001515645.1 Sinocyclocheilus grahami | reverse complement strand
TAAATAGTGTTGTGTATTAAATGTTTATTGACAAGTTAACTGTTCAGGAACTGTTCCGTCTCATGAACCGTTAACTTGGCACCACCTCCTGATCAGTAGGTCCCCCACTACCCTGGTTTGCATTTGTGTAACTCACAGCATAGAAATTTACATATGAAAGCTTCACTTAAGCAGAGGGGATGGGAAGCATTGAGTTTAACTGCCAAGCCAATTCCACATCAATTATCGGCAGTTCTCAACAATTATCTGTGCTGCCTGCACATTCCTGTGAACAGTCATTAACCAGAAACTTCCATGACAATTTACAGTGCCGTTAACTAACGAAAATCACACTTCCCATGCAGTGTGAGGGAAGAAACTGTTCTTATGCCTGGCATTCTGCTGCTCAGTCCTCTGTAGCACCGACCAGACAGCCACAGTTCAAAGAGGAATTGGGCTGGGTGTGAGGGGTCCAGAATGATTTTGCCAGCTCTTTCACTCACTCTGGATGAGTGCAGTTCTTGGAGAGTGGGCAGGGTTGTACCAGTGATTCGCTCAGCAGTCCGGACTATCCGCTGCAATCTTCTAAGGTCTGATTAGGTAGCTGAGCTGAACCAGACACATAGAAGTGCCAGAGAACGGATTCAATGACTGCAGAGTAGAACTATCAGCAGCTCCCATGGCAGGTTGAACTTCCTCAGCTGGCGAAGGAAGTACAGCTTCTTCTGAGCCTTTTTGACAATGGAGTCTATGTGGAACTCCCACTTCAGGTCCTGAGAGATGGTGGTGCCCATGAACTTGAATGACTCCACTGTAATCACAGTGCTGTCCATGATGGTGAGTTGGGGGGGTATGCAGGGGGTTCAGAAAATCTTGACTCTTCAAAAGGCAGTTTCAAAAATCTTGTTTTATTTTGTTGACATCTTACAATTTATATATATATATTTTTTTACAATTGATTTTGGATATCTGCTTTTATCACTCCATAAATCTGAAAATACAGTCAAAAGCCAATAAATGAATGAACTAATGAATGTTTTTAGGAAGAAAAATAAATAAATTACGCAAGTGATCAATGAACAAACCTCTGTGTAAAATCATTTAGAACTGTAAAGTTTGGTGCATGTAGGTGCTACTGAAGTGGAGATTTCTGGCTAATTGCATGAGGAAAAAAGGCCTTTCAAGATAAATATTGTAATTGAACTCTACAGACACAAATAGAAACAAGCAATAAACTAAACACTTAAAAGTGTATTTTGGATGTTTTTGTCTGTAGTGTCTTCCACCTCATTTGCTCTTGTAAATGTGTACATGTGTGAATTTGAGTAAAACTTTCCAAGTGTTTTGAACTCTGCTTCTTTTGCTTATAGAGTGTGGAATGTCTTTCCTACAGGATTGATTGTTATTATTGCACATTGTCTTATCCAACTAGAATTGCATGCTTTTTTTTCCAGTTACAAACAAGCAATTAAAATAAAAAGTACAAAGTACCAAAGGTAAATTTCCCTCAAGTATAAGTGGGAATGATGTGTAATCAATCATTGTGTCAGTCCATATACCCCACTTCAGGATTACAGCTGAGCCCACTCTAATCTACCTGTTCAAAATTAATAACTTCATTGCTCAAGAACTTTGTCCCGAATCTCAGTTTCTCTTTGGGAACAAGCTGTGACATTTTCCAGGTCTGACTAATAGAGTTTTTATGGCTTCACCTAGCATTTTTGAAACATTTTTCATGGCCTTGTGTGATAACCTGTGCATTGACTTACCATAACATGGTGAAGTAAAAACTCCCAAGATGCTT
>NW_015515244.1:0-669 GCF_001515645.1 Sinocyclocheilus grahami | reverse complement strand
TGACACTGAAGACTGGAGTAATGACTGCTGAAAATTCAGCTTTTAAAAAATATGAACATAGACATCAGTTATTTTAAACCGTTTTATAGAAACATTTTTAATATGTCACAACATTACTGTTATTACTGTATTTTTGATCAATAAACTCTAACTTTATTTAAAGACTGTGAGAAAAACAGTTTTAAGATGTTAATTCTTGTCTACAATATCATTCCAATGACCTGAGTCACAGAACATCTTAAACTCTTATCAGGAGATCAGGGTTACACAGGATTGCTACATGGTTGAACATGCAGGAGAACATGAGAATCAGAAAAATAAGATGCGAGTTACATACTTCCTACTTGTGTCAAGAGTCTAGGTTAACTGTGTTGCATTGCAATGTATGCAATACTGTATGATAGTGCAATGTGTTTCTGATATCTGCTGATGTGTTTACTGACCAGAGGAGACAACGACTAGCATGTATGCTGATGGGGTGTAGGTGGAGTGGATTTCATGCACCATCACAGGATGCTGTATGACACTGTTGGGACACAGATACATGCAAACTGTTGATCATATCAACCTGAGGATCAAAATACAACAGGCATGTGCTTAGTAACTGGTACTAAAAAACACAAAAGAGAGTAAAAAAGTCCATTGCTGATCAAGATAAATAAATAAAAA
>NW_015515243.1:23019-24429 GCF_001515645.1 Sinocyclocheilus grahami | reverse complement strand
GAGACATCTAAATGGAGCCGGGAAAGCAATAAATGGGTGCGAGTAAGAACCTTCCCTACCTTTAAAGACCTCAAGCGCTGAGCTCAGCTGTATGAGATCAGGTGAGGTTATTGAGAGGATGTACAACAATTAGCTGATCAGCATGTTTTGTCCTCGTTCACGTCTCACATCTCTGTCACGGTGCTTTGTCATGTCTGAGAGGATTAAACATCCTTTGACGATGTTAGAATTTATATTTCCTCTGCACTTTTTCCTCTCCTGTTTGTTTTTTGTTAGACACCAAATCCCATTTCAAATTAAAGTGAATGACTGCCCCTAAAAAACAAAGCCTGGAATCAATCATCCATTTATAAAAAGAGAGCACAATGCAAAATCTTTGGCTGTACGGAATGAAGTCCCAAAGAATAAATTGAACCCCAGTTAACCTAACACTGTTTCCATTTGCTTTATTTTTTAATCCAGAAAAGCCAATTTAATTGAACAAGCAAAGACTCTATTGGTCTATAAAACTTCAGCAAAAAAAATATTATATGCTTATCCCAGAGCCAACGAATCCCAGAATTGAATATACTTTTGTGAGTGACCCCTATTTACAATATAAAGGCAGCTATTTATTTTCATTTCAAGACTCATTTATACCGTGTGAGAAGTGTAGTACAACTTGTTTACAAAATTAAATAATGCACCTTCTGTGACACTTAAGCCAAAACAAATATAACAAATATTTTGATAATTTACTATAAAATATATAATTTATATTAAGATTTTTTTTTTCTACACACAATTAGGCGTGATGAACAGCTGATAAAAACATGTGTCATGTGGACAACTTGTGGATTATTGTGATGTTTTTATCAGCTGTTTGGACTCTCATTCTGACGGCACCCATTCACTACAGAGCATCCATTGGTGAGCGAATGATGAAATGCTAAATTTCTCCAAATCTGTTCAGATGAAGACAAAAAGTCGTCTATAGCCTGAGGGGTGAGTATTTGCAACAATTTGTAATTTATTGGTGAACTATTACTTTACATTTTTTTTGCAGTTGATATAACTACATCTTATAGTTATATCTGCTTTTTTTTACTTTAGCAATATTTGTTAAACAACAAATGATAATGCATGCACTTTGTTCACTTGTCCTGCTTTTTTAACTTAGCAATATTTGTTAAACAACAAATGATAATGCCATGCACTTTGTTCACTTGTCCTGCTTTGTAGTTTCAGCTTACTCCAGAACATACACTGAACATACACATTGCATTAGAAAAACCAATGCATTCATGCTCCGACACCTCAATGTTTTCCAAGGTGGTCTATCCTATCAGGCAAAGTTAAGAAATAGTGTTCCTGTAGTTCAAACATTAGGGCAAGCAATGTACTAGTAACAGCACGTTCCCAGGGAATGCA
>NW_015515243.1:21286-22134 GCF_001515645.1 Sinocyclocheilus grahami | reverse complement strand
ACATAATTAGATCTGTCTGTCTTAATGCATTCATGATATAGATGGAGTGAGGTGTTAAAACCATGTGCTCATAATCACTGATTGTGCTCCTTGGTGCCTTTTTAAATGGTTTATTTTCTTTTGTGGTCTTGTTTTCTGCCTTTTCCCATATGGCGGTATCACTTAGGTGGCATTTGTGAGTCAATAGATCACTATAGATTTGAATGATTGCTGTGTGGCTCTCTTAGCCGCAGCTCCATCACGTCACCTGAAACTGCTGGGCCTTGTTTCTAGGTGACATGGAATCAATATGCACTTCACACTACAGCTTTCCAGAGCAGTTTGTTTGTCATCAGTTAGTCCGGTTGGTGTGAAAGCGGTATTTCAAACTAGATTGTGGAATAAGAAATGGTGGAACTGGTATGAACAGCAGTTCATCCTAAATTATAAAAGTGAACTGTGAAAAGTGAACTCACAGCTCCTTGAGCCTGAATAAATTTGCATTCACTCTTTAATTTTATGCACTACCTCATATCACTGCAGATAGATTAATAATATAGTCCAAATATAATATAGACAATATCTTTCTGGCAGATTGTCATTTGGCAACACTGGATTGGCCCTCATCCTGTATTGTGTCAGCTTTTTCTTAAGGCCTATATATCTTGACAAGCTAATGATCCAATTATGTGTCTGTCTCAAAAATTTACAGTTTTTTTTAAACTCCAGATTCTGTCAATCACAGAATTATCTTTTATGGCTTTAAAGGAACAGTTCACCAAAAAATGAAAATTTGCTGACAATATACTCAATGTTAGGTCATCTAAGATGTAGATGAGTTTGTTTCTTCATCAAAACAGATTTGGAGA
>NW_015515243.1:18982-19925 GCF_001515645.1 Sinocyclocheilus grahami | reverse complement strand
CATTTAATTATCCTTCAGATTCTTCTGGGCCACATTCATGGTAATAAATAAATGATCGGTCTCAAAGCAAACTCTATAAAGGAGACTGTGCTGTATATTGCTAATAATAAGTCAAGCTCTGTTAAAATGCTACTGTCAGGCCTACACAGATTACACAAACGCAGAGAACAAACCTCTGCGTGACTAACAAACAATGCAGTTATGCTGGAGGCGGTTGTGTACATGAATCTCATTTCTAGTAGGCTAATACAATGCACTAATGGCATTTACATCTGTTCAGTTAGTACAGCTTTTATCCAGAGTGATTTGTAAACAAGTATGCTACTGCTACAATGCAAGGGATTCATTTAACACGTTTGATTACCACAGTGTGCCTATTTTCATAGATCACCTACCGAGTAAGAGGACATCTTTACGGGTTGCGTTTCTGACGATAACTTTAAAACCTACGACCCCGGCAGGACTCGAACCTACAATCTTCTGATCCAAAATCAGACGCCTTATCCATTAGGCCACGAGGTCGCTATCATGTATGCTTCAGAAGCAGCACAAAGACGGCGTTGTCACGCGATAGCCTAGTTGTTTTCTGCGCCGACTGCTTGTAATTATTTTACAAAAATACACTGGAAGAATTTTTATTGAAATATCAGATGACAGTCTGATCTTTTTTAGTGCAATTTCAATGGTTCCATTTCAGTTTGTTGCAAGATTCAGCTCAAACACAAAGGATTATAACTAGCCTATAACCTAATCATTAAACAAAAAGGAAATTTATTTCAAATTGTATTATTTTTTAAGCACGTTTGCACATTTAATAAAAATATTCATCATTACCTCGTGAATAAAATACTCTGTACAAATGCTCAGTTGTCGAACAAATGACCAAACAGAGACAGTTCTCGATTCAATGATGAGTCGGTGACTTAAAGGGGTCATATGATGC
>NW_015515243.1:2206-3121 GCF_001515645.1 Sinocyclocheilus grahami | reverse complement strand
AACATAGTACCATAAAAACCACCTGAACAAACAAAACCTTTGCTAACATATTAAATGAATCATCTAGATACACATTTCACAAAGAGTGGAATGTGGCAAGTATAAACACACTGGCATGCCCACACACCCATAGGATTTCCAAATAAGCACATTTGTAAAGATGCGCACACATTTCCCTTGTAAATGAGGCTAAATAAAGGAGATATAGAGATGGAGAGTGGTTGCTTTCCTATGTTGTTTATGTTGGTTCACTAAAATGAAAAAATTTAAAAGCAACCTTCAGAAAAACGTAGCTGCCAAAAGAAAAATCTTCTCACCTCAGATGCATACAATGTTAATGGCTCAGTTATTTGAGGTAAGGCATGATGTAATACAAAGGTATCATGTACTGTAATCCATAATTTGATAGCCCTCGTGGATTAATGAAAGCAATTGGCCTTGCTGTTTAAACCCTCATATGCTCTTACGAATTTTAATGCATTTTGCTGGTCAGATGATATAATGAGTACGCAGTATGGACCATTAGACATCAAAGCACACAAGGTTTGCAACATTTCCAGTTGTGAGAACTGATTTGTTACAATAGTGCACCACTGAAATGAAACCAAACCACGTGCAGCCTCTTTAAAGGTGTGATTACCCAACTACTATACTGTTGGATTTGTTGTCATAGGTCAGTAAATATTGGAACATGAAACAGCCAAAGCAATTTCACAGGTTAATTGAAAGTTTACCGACATTGCCCTTTCTGCAATTTTATGTCCAGTTCTAGATTTTAATCACCTCCAAAATCTACTGTGATAACACTAATAACCGGTTTTCACTCCAATATCATCTTCTCCCTAAGGATTATCGGAGTCCTTGAGAAATCCACTCTCACTAGAAGGAGACCACATAATTAGATCTGTCTGTCTT
>NW_015515243.1:0-945 GCF_001515645.1 Sinocyclocheilus grahami | reverse complement strand
AATCAAGTGTATTTTTAATGAAAGGTGTGCTCTTAATTTTCTGTGTGATCGTATTCACACATTTGTTTTGAGTCTGTAAGAAACACCTTGCATCACCAGAGAAACCAGCTAGAACACTATAGTAACAATTTAGTAACTACTTTGGCACTAAGAGTATAACTCCCAGAAACTCTAACATTTTGCATAAGGAAGCAAGCACCATTCAAATTTTCTTCAGAAAATATACCAATCCAGTTGCTTCCTGAGCAGATAACTGATAAAGTTTCATAATGTGATACTTTTATTCAAGGGAATAATTCTGAATATATAGCTAATATGGATGAGTGTTATTATTTCAGCAAACAGATAACCTAATGGATTTAAAACTAACCAAGTCTTTCACTTTTCAAAGATTCTGCAAACGATCCATAGTTAGCAAACTGACCCAGCATCAACCATCCCAAAGGTCTGGATGAGTGGCAGCTTGGCATCACCCTCTGTCCATTAAAGATGATAGAGGCAACTCTACAGCCAGGGGAAATTATGCAAATGTTATATTCCCATAAGTGAAACTTGTCATTTCTGAATGTCAATGCTGATGTATTTTTCCCTACTGGAGAATTTGAACATGATCATACTATGAATCCAGATGTAACATTTTAATGGTGTTTAATGAATCTTCATGGCTTTATTTGGATTATTGATTATTTAAATCTCAATGTCTGGCATCCTAAATCCTGCAGTGATTATTTTATATGATTCACTCTCACTTTAGCTTTATGATCGGCATACATTAGAATGGCAGCTGCTTTATTTTGCATTCAAGGTCTAGCTATATAAAATCATTCAATCTGTCTTTTTAATAAGCAGAATCAACATCCAAGAATCAGCATCCTATAGTAATCTATATTTTGCAGTGCGCATTTAATTATCCTTCAGATTCTTCTGGGCCACATTCATGGTAAT
>NW_015515242.1:4670-5448 GCF_001515645.1 Sinocyclocheilus grahami | reverse complement strand
GTTTAAATGCTTGTTGTGAAGCTCAGGATTTCTGCAGCAGTAAATATAAATAAAGATGCACTTATACATAAATCAACGAGTTTACAATAGACTGTGTACAAAATGTGAGAATATATTAGTATATGTGATGTGTGTCGTAAAGTGCAGATGCTCTAGTGTTATTTTAAAACACGTTTGTATTTATTATTATTTTTGATTCTCATAAACTGTGCAAAGACCTGCAGCAATGCGGTCTCTGACAGAATGAAGATGCTTTAGTTTATTGTATATTTTTAACATCGTTATCACCATTTTTACAGTGAAAGAATTGAATTAGGCTTAGGGATGATGACTGCAAGGTTTCTGCTGGACCTGTCATGTCCTGTTATTCTGTAAGTATTTAAATGAAAGGCCTGCCAGCTTTCGCAGTCAATTGTAAAGACCTTTCGACACACCCCTTTCTCCGACTTGCAGAACACAAGATGGGGAGGAATGCAACAGAAAAATAATTTTTTCCCCTCTTTTTTTGCTTCCTTGGAAATTATATTTTTTAGTAGGAGGAACAAATAACAGGAGAGCTATATAGCCTACCACTGAAAGAGCCGAAGAGTTTCAAGACATGAAGTAAAAGTCAGCTGAAGGCTTATTTTCTGAATTTAATACACCCCCAACCTTTAAAAAGCATAAAAACATACTTAACTTAGAAAGCAGCTGTTTACAGTTTCCTAACATGGAGCTAAAGTGGGCACTTCTTTTGGGTGAGTAGATTTTACTCTGTTTTACTCTGTTTTACTCTGTT
>NW_015515242.1:0-760 GCF_001515645.1 Sinocyclocheilus grahami | reverse complement strand
CAGTAACTATGGCAACAACCAGTCAAAATGCATCGGTGAGAATTACTACAGTGGGGCAAACTATTATTTGCTTAATTTATTTTTTAGATTGTTCTGTTCATTATGCGGCAGCTAATGGGAATCCTTATGGAAGTTAATCAGTATAGTCTGTTTGCTTATGTTGGTCTTTCTTGTTGTTGTGCGCAGAAATGGACTGCGATCAATTTAAACTTGAGTCTGAAGCAGACCACACACCTGAGAAGGTAGATGTGTACTTCTGCTTATTTTTATTATTATTATTAGTAGTAGTAGTATTAGTAATAAGTTTTATGTATAAGTTATGTAAATGTAAAGATAAAACTTTCTTAAAATAACAAACATTTAATGCATTTAAATGATTAATATCCGATATGCATTCTCATCTCATTGTAAAGAGAAAACGTTCTGAGAACAACATTTTAAGATGTAATTTGTACCTTATGAATGTTCTCATAATGTTGACAGAAAATGCTTTTAGAAAACATTCTTTGTGATTGTGTTATTTTTGTTTGCTGAATGGTAACATTCAAAGAGTGTTGTATTGTGAGTAAAGATACGGTTAGGAGAATGTTGTATTAACATTTTAGAAACATTGCAAGGCTGTTTCCAAATTTACACTGCAAAAGTGGCACAGAACTGCTTCTGATGTGGCAATGAGGTGTCTTTACACAGATTTTTAAGCAGGCACAGAGCAGCCTCATTCAGTCGTGTAAAGATGCCTATAGGTTTCCATTTGTCTTCT
>NW_015515241.1:24260-24906 GCF_001515645.1 Sinocyclocheilus grahami | reverse complement strand
GATTGTAGGGAGCATTGAAGATGCTAAATGCAAATGATAAAATGTTAGGATAGCAGAATAAACCGACTTCATAAGAAGGAAGAAGCAAACAGTTCCTATATCGTTCGTTGTTGATATCAAAGACTGTGTGTCCAATTAGACTCTATTTTTGATGCAAATTCATCCGTCACTTGGTGGAAGCAGCCAAACTAGGCAGATGCCAACATGGACAGGTTGCATTGTGCAAAAATGAATAAAATTTTGGTACTTTGTTGGGTTGCCACTTGACAATCAATTAAAGTAAACTCTGCTGAGAACTTAAGAGGTTTGTTATTAGAAGCAGTTAAATGTGTGGATACTTAATTTAGGATTGACAAGATGTCATGATGTGAGAATCTTTCTGAATCACACACACCATAGAAGACAAACAGGATGTGGGCAGGTGTGCTCTGTTCGCTTAACCGATTTTGTCGTCTGGAAATGCCAGAGACACGTCATACTGAAGCAACATCTCTCTTCCTCTCCTGTCACTCTTAAGTTGTATTTACTTCCATATTCCATTTATGGTTTGTTTCTATCTTGTACTTTGTCTTCGTCTCACCTCTTACCATAATTCTCTTCCTGTGTCTCTCTGTCTTTTCCAGGCAAGGACAATCACATTTAACCA
>NW_015515241.1:19458-20316 GCF_001515645.1 Sinocyclocheilus grahami | reverse complement strand
GACATAGGGTCCAAATGGCATCAGCTTTGAATTACATCATCTCACTGCGGCCAGAGACAGCGTGATTAAACTTAACTAAATAACACATGATGCACATATTTGCATTCATGATTAAATGTGTCTTCTCGTCTTTCTATAAACCCTTAAGTTACAGTACATTTTGGTCCATCCTGTAGCACAAAAAGCCTGCATGCCCCCCTGCTTTCCTGAGCTCATTTCTAGCTGTGCTCGGGTCAGAGCTGCAAGATCAAGCCCACTGACCCCAGCTGACAGCAGCTGTGTGCTCTCTACCCTCCAGTAGACAAACAGCTTGCCTACCACAAGTGTCTTGGCTCAAGGCTCAGGGATTTTATGTTTGCATGTATGTTCTTTTTGCAGTCTTAGTTACAAGCTATTTAATGTCACTAAAAATAAAAACGCTAAGCTTGATCATAAAAATAAAAATAGAACTTTATTTGAGTATGCCACAACATAAATCTTGTTTTATTCATAACTCAAACAATAAGATGGCCAGCAGCCATATCACCCTGTAGCCCAAGACTGGTCGCCCACTGAAGCTAAGCAGGGTTGAGCCTGGTCAGTACCTGGATGGGAGACCTCCTGGGAAAACTAGGTTGCTGCTGGAAGAGGTGAAAGTGAGACCAGCAGGGGGTGCTCACCGTGTGGTCTGAGGGGGCCTAACGCCCCAGTGTAGTGATGGGGATATACAACAAGCACCGTCCTTCAGATGAGACGTTAAACCAAGGTCCTGACTCTGTGGTCATTAAAAATCCCAGGATACCTTTCGAAAAGAGTAGGGGTATAACCCCGGCGTCCTGGCCAAATTTGCCCATTGGCCTCTGACCATCATGGCCTCCT
>NW_015515241.1:4626-5300 GCF_001515645.1 Sinocyclocheilus grahami | reverse complement strand
ATCGATCGATCGATCTGTATTTTATGTTTACGTGCATGTTGTGAGCATTAACCAACATCAGAGAAATGTGAGCATGTGCTATTAAATTGTTGAAATATTAACTTAAAATATCACATTTCAAACCTTAAAATCTCAAATCTCTTAAGCGGTTTGGCTTACAAAAGTTTGGGAATCCCTGACCTAAAACTTATATGCACACCAGCATGTTTAAGTGCACACATGAGACAAATGACTATGATGAGAAACCTTTTTAACCTATTTATGTAAATATATGTCCATTAATTCACAATGTGCATAACATTTCTGTGTGTGTTTCTCAGGTTACTCACCATATATGTGTGGTACCTTAAATTCTTAATGCACAGTGCTTGAGCAGCACTCTATGGTCTGACTATGAGTGTGTGTGTTTGTGCCGAGAGCCATGATGACTCAGGTCCCTCCACCCTCTCATAAGACCAACGGCCATCACTGGCGCAACTCACAGGAACTCTAGCACAGTTCCTACAACAAACAATCAGTCACGTAGACAGAGTCAGAGCTTCTAAAAATTCCTCCTTTCCCTGTCTGACGTGTTTAAGGCCTTTCATTTGAGTTATTAGCTCATGCTTTAGAGCAGTTGTTCTCACTCAGCAGTGGGTTGCGACCAAAAATTGGGTCACAGGTTTGTCTGATTG
>NW_015515241.1:2728-3509 GCF_001515645.1 Sinocyclocheilus grahami | reverse complement strand
GTACAGTCTCTACATGTAATGTTTGTTCTATGTGTGAGATGTGGGCCTGCACTGTTATGTATTTATAGGCAGTATTAGGGATGCTGTCTTCCCTCATCCAATCAGCTCTCAGCCCCAGGCCAGGGACACTAGTGCAGGGGGATACAAATTCATCAGTTCACGCCACTTTTTGTGCTGAAAACCATCCATATGTGATCTCTTTCCCTTCTGTCTCTTTGGTCAGAGGTGCGGGGTCAGCTCTCAGAGCAGCTAAAAATCCTAGACGCGCAGCTGGAGGTCAAGACACAGCAGCTGCAGGATCTGAGCGAGTACCTGCGCAGACGGGGGGAGATTGAGGCAGAGTATGCCCGCTCTCTGGAGAAACTCAGCGAGAGGTTCACTGTGAAGACCAAGAGGTACTCATCCTACTTTTAGCACTGATGAAGTCAAACTGAGATGTGGCCTAGAGTTGTATAGCGACATATCGATAGATAGATAGATAGTTTTATGAGTGAGTCAATGAATCATTCATGTAACCGAATCATTCAAACACATTGGTTCATTCAGTAACCAAATGTAACTGTCTCTGTCAGTGATAGAGCTGCACAATTAATCATTAAAAGTTCATAATCTCGATTCAAACACCCATGCAATCTCATTTCTAATGACAAAGTCATATCGGAACATTCAAATCTGCATTCACACTGCCGCTGACACAGAGAGCATTTACCATGTTTAGGTAAGAAACAGCTTCACGACAGTCTTTTCGAACACAAAGTATTATTTCTGTATAACAATCATT
>NW_015515241.1:0-573 GCF_001515645.1 Sinocyclocheilus grahami | reverse complement strand
CAGAAGAAAATATCTGTCACCATTTCTGTTACATTGAAACTTTAACCTTCTCTTTCATTCTCTCTGCTGTTGTCTGTCTTTAGGAAGGAGCAGTTGGACCTCTCTGTGGCTCAGTGCTGGTCTGTTCTGCTGACCCAGACCAGGCAGGAGAGCCGAGATCACAGTTCATTGAGTGAGCTTTGCTGCAACACACTCACGCAGCGGCTCTCACACTGCATAGAGGACACACACCGCCTGGCAAAACGGGTACAGAAATCTCTCTCTTCCACTCTATTACCAGATCTGACATCTAAATCCCCCTCCTTCCCTTCCCCTTTTATTTACCGAAATCACACTCCCACACAAAACACAGCCAAACCATCTTCCTTATTTCACACTTACTCTTATTATCTGTTTCAGAGCAAGGAGGTGGGACTCCAGATGCAGGATGAGCTCTTGAAAGTCACCACAGAGATGCAGACGGTAGGTTGGACACTGTTTTGCTGTGAACATGCTCAATTTACACGGAGGAACACGCTCTAGTGAACTGACATAGGGTCCAAATGGCATCAGCTTTGAATTACATCATCTCAC
>NW_015515240.1:4998-5458 GCF_001515645.1 Sinocyclocheilus grahami | reverse complement strand
CAAGGTTGGGTCTACAGTTTTTTCCTGTATATAGTAGGGAACTTACTGTTAACCAATTAAAGGGGTTGTAGCATTTTTAGTCTTTTATAGTTAGAAAAAAACAAAAACAAAATAAGACAAAAATACTGAGTAAGAAAATTATTTTTCTCAGTGTTTGCTTTTTTCTCCTTAACCCTCATGTTTTCTCTCTGTGTCTGGGTGACGTCACAGATCTCTGAGATCTGTGTTTATGAGTCAAAGTCTACTTTTTTGTCAATTCTGCCACATGTACAGCACATACAGAGAATTGATTGGTGCATACAGATAACACTAACACTAACGGTAGAATGTAAAAAAATAAATAAATACAGATTCAAATATAATATAAAATACAACTATACAACTACACAAATAAAGACATACAAAAAAAAGGATGCATAAGGGTGTGTTCACACTTGGCGACATTTTTGATCAGAAAAAG
>NW_015515240.1:1353-4988 GCF_001515645.1 Sinocyclocheilus grahami | reverse complement strand
AGTGCTGTGTGCTGCAGCAATGTCGAGAAAGTTGGCTCTTGCGTTGGCTTTTGAAGTTAAAGGGGAGGAGAATGTCGGTTCACAACGACGTTTGTGAGTGCGCAACATTATACGGGGGAGGAAACAGTATGGTGCTTACAATAATTTAGTCCAGGAGCTCCAGTTGGATGATACACTCTTTGCGGCATATTTTAGACTAGATAGAGTTTCGTGCTCATACCATAAAACTCCTTGCGCTCCGAAACTAGTACGATCTATCTACCGGCCATCTTCTCCGTTTTTCTTGTTGTTATGGACGACAACGACTCGCCTCTCACTTGTCATTGGTCAGCTGTCAAAAAGGCTCTTGACGTCAACTTTTTAAGAAAAGTTTAACTTTTTTCAAATTGAAAAGACGCTCTGTGCTGCGGAAAAAGACACCGGGGGTGGCATTTTAAAAAGCGCTCAGGACTTTTTTTGAAAACACGGTTTACTCCATAGGATTATAATGTAAAACAGACAATGGCAGCTTCAAAAAAGACACCAAGTGTGAACATAGCATATAAAGTAGCACGTGGCAGATAGAGTGCAAACAAACTCCCTTTCAAGGAAAGCCTGTTCACTTGAATGTTGTTTCTTATGCGTTCAAATAGCGTTTAAAATGTTTATTTTTCAAGCTAGACCGGCCAATGCGCATGCACAGTTATATCGCGCTTTATGACTGTACATTTCTGTGGGAACCGGAGCATCTAACGGCTGCTGCTGTGATGCAGTGTCTTTACCAATCAATGATTGGCTCTTTCATTTAGAAGGAGGGACTATTCTGCCATATGGCATGTTGCAGTTTCTCCCAGTCTTTGTATTTCTACAGTCTTTGGTGAAAACCAGTGGTAATATAAAATATGAGTGAATGTGAGGTAATGTGTTTCTCTGTCTCTCTCTCTCTGTCTCTCTGTCAGAAGACCGGAAGCTGTTTGTGGGCATGCTGGGGAAGCAGCAGAGTGAAGAAGATGTGCGACGTCTGTTCGATTTGTTCGGCCAGATAGAGGAGTGCACCGTGCTGCGGGGGCCTGATGGGGCCAGTAAGGGTCAGCACCGACACAACTCTCTAAAACACCGCCATCGACCCTCATTCCGCCTCTGTTACAACAACGTACAACGACGTAACTCGCTGATTAACCACCATAGTATGATGCATTGTTGTGGAAACAAACTAGCTAGTCACGACTGATTCCCGCACACTGTTGCATCTCCATCGTTTGAACCACATTAGTTCAATCTCCAGAAGAAAGTTAAATCTAGACTTAGTTTTCTGTATCGAAATAGATCTGTGTTTACCGCGTCAGCCAAGAAATACGTATCTTGATGAAACTACTGTTTGATTATGGTAATGTGATTTATAGAAATTAGGGTTGCAAAAAGGTGAAACATTTCCAGTAAATTTCGGAAATGTTCCAGAGATTTTGGAAACTTTCCAGGATTTTTTGGAATGTTCCAGAGATTTTTGGAAACTTTCCAGAAATTTTGCAACCCTAATAGAAATGCACGTAAAGGTGTTCTGGAGCAATTAGATGTGTTTTATCATGCAGCAATTAGATTGATTACTAATGCACCTTACAGAGCGCATCATTGCGAATTATACTCCCCTTTTGAATTGAACATTCAATTCAATTCACGTTTATTTGTATAGCGCTTTTCACGATGCAAATCGTTGCAAAGCAGCGTTACAGAAAATGTAAGTTTCTATATTATATTTAGTAATAGCTTATCCGAAATTCACTGGAATGCTTTCATTTACAAAGTTCTGCTGGGGTTATTACCTGCATATCTTCAAAAGTTGCTGATACCTCATTTTAACTAGATCATCTAATTATATTTCCTTGACTATCCCAAGAAAGAAAACTACTTATGGTCGTTCCGGTTTTGAAGTTGCTGCCCCAAATGATTGGAATGTGCTACAAAAGTTATTGAAACTAGACACAAATATTCCAGTATGTGCATTAAAAAAATTACTAGTAAGTACTCGGACCTCGACCTGTAAATGTTTTAACTGAGATTTTATTATTTTTCTTTTATCATGTGCTTTATGTATTGCAGTATATGTTTGTATGTTACTCAGGAGATATTAATTCTCCTGCCAGGCTGTTAGTGAAAATAAGAACTTGTTCTTAACGAACTTGCCTGGTTAAATAAATGTTAAATAAATAAGTAAAATAAAGTATAGGGCCATTGTTAATGACACGC
This sequence comes from Sinocyclocheilus grahami, assembly GCF_001515645.1. Lineage (NCBI taxonomy): Eukaryota > Metazoa > Chordata > Actinopteri > Cypriniformes > Cyprinidae > Sinocyclocheilus > Sinocyclocheilus grahami. Next base: position 2,765 of record NW_015515240.1, on the reverse strand, counting down.
GTGTGGTGGACTAATAACTTCAGTTATGATTAGAGATGCTTCTGTATTGAACATGGCACCTGATGACTAATTTACAATTTTTTTGTTTCCTGTCAATTTGCTTTATTTGATGTTTGATTCATACATCATACTCCAGGGTTCCCTTAAGTATTTATGCACATGCACACTCTTCAAAAACATTGCTTATTAAGGACGCGCAAAAATGCATAGATTAAAATGCATTTATATTCTAATAGAATGGAAGAGATAGCTTGCACTGCGTGCCAGCTTGCTTATTGTGCCCAAGAGCAGAATTTATTTAAGCCTATGTCTTACTAACAAGAAACTATGCTTTTAACCACAGATCGAGAGCTGTAGTTCCAGCCATGTAAGATTGTGATGCTGATTGCGAATGTTTGTTTGAACTATGGTTTCGTTGAACTATGTTGGTAACGACGGAACTTGCAACCACAGTTGGCTAACGATGCTTTTGGGAAGCACACCCCAGATTGGCTCACTATGAAAACCTGATTGCATATGAATAAGCCCATTTGCTTTGATGCATATATCACTTTTCTGACTGTGAATTTAACATTATCTAAAAATATTATTAATATTTTTAAGGTTGGATATGCACACAAGGCATTGAATAAGCTGATTGCATTTACATGCAACGCAAAGTTGGGATAACAATTAAATCTCTAGTTGTGTATTAATTAACACAGTTTAAGTAGTTGTCTTATTTATTCAAATATGCAGTATGCAATTCAATGCTCTTGACGTGACCCTAACTGGAAGTTAGTGATATCAAACACAAAATTAAACACCTTTTCAACTCTAGATAACTTTTATTTGCCTCATCAATCATGCAGTAGACTGAGATCGTGTGAAAACAATTTCATTTAACTTAATAACATACTGCTCCGTATGCTTGTATTCAATGCTAAATTGTTGTCACATGGACGCATCATGTGCATTTTGCAAATTTATGTTGCATTTGTGCATTTGTCAGATGCTCATCCGTTTGTTTGATTGATTGGCGGGAGTGTTTGAAACTTGATGGGATTCAGATTATGTCTGCAGGTCTGTATTATGATGATAGTACAGCTGGAATTACACACTTCAGCTTTAACGTGGCCTTGTTTGTTGATCTAGAGGAGGCACACGTGACATTACTGGCTCTCTTTAGAAACATCTGAGAATCAAGGGCTTCATTTGCTCTCCATTTCATTTCATTGCTGTCTGGGCGAAACATTTGAGATAGTAAAAATATGTAATTTATGATTTTTCTATAGGCAGTGTGTGGCATGTTGGAAACTGCAACAGAGACTTCTTTCTCTTTTCACTCGTAGTTCGGCTGGATTTCTGTGGTGAATAATGAAGCTTTAGCAGCGCTAGTTAAGATGTTGTCACTGCTGCCCAGATGAATTCAC
>NW_015515240.1:0-1177 GCF_001515645.1 Sinocyclocheilus grahami | reverse complement strand
ATTTGGGGTCAGGGAGGTTTGATGATTGTGGGTTTGAGATGGATGTTTGTGCCGTGTTTCCTCTTCAGGGCCCTCGGCGCCTCCCGGCAAACCTGCTCCAGTTATTCTCTCTGGAAAGGTTAAAGCGTTCAGACACACACACACACTCTCTCTCTCTCACATAAGGATAAGGATCGTATCACAGTGTCTCATCACACACTGATTTTTAATTTTTTTTTCAATCCACTCAGCTTTTTTCTGTTTGAGGAAGTTTGCATGGAATCCAGTAGCAAATGCATCCCATTGACAGACTGTGTGTGTGTGTTAATATATTATTGGTTTGCAAATAAATATATATATATATACTTTTTTGTTGTTTTTTTCAATTATTTTAATTGTTAATTTTAATTATTTCAATAATTATTTTAGATTTTATTCTTAGAATACAAAGTATTAGATATGAGATAAATATATTTCATTTTATATGTAATTTATTACATAATTTTAAATATATTTATTATATTTATTAGTATGTTTTTTTAATTTTATTATATCGTTTTAAAAAGATGGAATCGTATTCCGTTCTGTCAGCAATTGTTGTGTGTTGAATACATTATGTGTGTAAATATGCTTTTTTAAATATATGTATGTATATTTGTGTATATATATATATATATAAATAAACACATGCACACACACATAAAAATTTAACAAATATATTTAAAATATGTAGAAATTAAATTATATATTAAAATAAATATATTTTATGTACATCATGGCTTGGCTTCACAAACGAAATATTTTTTTTATTCCTAAAATACACACAAAAAGGCATTTTGAAAAGGGTTTATGTTAGTCATTACAGTCGTTATAATTAACGTGTATGTGAAGTATTTGTGTCGGTCTCAGTTTTTGTTACCGTAGTAAATCCTCTTAACTCTCTGTCTGTAGGGACGTCATGATGGGTAAATCTGTTTGAATCCTTCTAATTCACTCAGATGCACTCTTTCCAAACAAACCCACCAAAACCAGCACAAATCACAGCAGGGAAACACCACGCTTCCTGCGGAATCAGCAGAACTGCTTTAGTTTCTTTTCTGCGCTGCTTATAAAGAAATACTTACTGTCATATATTTTTGTGGAAGCTATTATACATTTTATTTTTCAGGATTCACGGATGAATAGAAAGTTCAAAAGA
>NW_015515239.1:4634-5449 GCF_001515645.1 Sinocyclocheilus grahami | reverse complement strand
ATACAACAATCCCCAGATAGCCATTCAAACATCTTTATGCGTCCAATGTGTCTTACAGAGCTATCTGATTTGTAGAGGGCAAATCAACCCTACAGCTCGAACATCACTTTTTATCCACTTATGCGGCAAATAAGATCCGTGAAATATTACTCAAACAGCTCTGAAATACCGATCTTGGGCCAGTGTCCACTTCCCTGTCCATTAACACTAAAAATGAACTCGTATACCTGAAAGGAAAGTGGCACCCATGGGGAATCTCGACATACAGAAATGTGCCTGTGGCAAACTCACTGAATCACACGAACTCATTGAATCACATTTACCGCCACATTCCCTGTCTAACAGCGTCCGGCTACATGCATAATGCTCGAGGTGAGAGCTGCTCCGTCTAGAAAGCAAGAATAAACACGACTCGTGAAACAGACTCCATAATAACACACGTGTTAGCAAGCGACAATGTATTATATCTCTTTTTGTCTTTGCCTCTCTGTCTGTATTTAATTCTCTGTACTTCCTCTGACTTCCTAAATTAGGGTGATTCCACACCTTCCTTTGTGTGCTGACACCCACATCCAAAATAGTTCATAGTTTAAAAAAAGAGAGAACGGCAGTCTTTCAGTGAGTCATTTTTGATTAAACACAAAAAATCCAGAGGCCTTGAGACAGATGATGAGAATTCTGTCATTGTTTACTCACCCTCATGTCATTCTAAACCTGTTTCACTTCCTTTCCTCTGTGGACCGTAAAAGTTGAGCAAGTTAACGGATATTATTAAAATTGAAATAAAGTGGAATATAAATATTAGATGAAAAACT
>NW_015515239.1:1797-3600 GCF_001515645.1 Sinocyclocheilus grahami | reverse complement strand
TAAATAAATGATGGCTGTCAAGAGTCAATTGCAGCAGTTTGTGGGCGAATTCCATTCATTTCAATAGCAACCCATGCTGTTTGGTGTTTCACGTGAGGGCAAAAAAGTTCCTCAAGCAGATTTTGCTCATATTCAGGTTTGGTCAAATTTGTTGCACTGACCAACAGAAAGCTGTTTGGTTTGAAAGTGACTTCATACATCGCTGAGAATGGAAAAAGGGCAGTTTTTAACTCTTTCTCTGCCAGTGTTTTTTTTTTTAAGTTGCCAGCCACCGCCAGCATTTTTTTTATCATTTTCACAAAAGTTTAATGATTATTTTTTATATGAATATCTGAACATGCGATATGTCAAAACAAAGAACAGAGCAACACAAAAACACGTTTTATTCTAACTTCATGCAATCTTTTTTCATCAGCACTTGAATGTGGGTAAAGCTGAGAAACTTGCATTTTTGTAAAAGACTACATCTGGATCGAATTCAGAACGATGATCAAAACACAGATGGAAAAGATAGTTTCCATCAACACATCCAAAGCTTGCATGGTTCTATACCACTTGCAGGATCGGCATTTCATTTGGTAACATTAAGCAGTTTTGATTTACTGTATATGCTGTTTAAAGTTTGATGATAGTGTTATTTTACATATGCATCTGCTTACATATATGATTGCTTGTTTCTGCTTCTTCTTCTTCATCGTGTTTTGATCCAGACTTTCAATACTCTTTCAGAAAATGCAAAATAGTGCCTCCTATACCATACTCCAGTGAAAAAACAGAAAGCCGGAATATTCCCTCAATGGTGGGGAAGTGTTAACGACAGAAAATTCTGTCATTGGTGGGGAAAGAGTTAAATGTAACTGCACCTTTACATTTAGATCTGCTCATGTTGCATCAGATTTCTTTTTACACTTTTTTTTGAGCATTATCATTCACATTCCTTGAGCATTATAACCATTCACACACATTTCTGTTGCACTTATGTATGCAATAGCCAATCAAAGGTGTTTAGATTAGTCACCACTGAAAATGCCATAACAGACGCAGCTTCTGTTCCACCTTTGCAGTGTAAAGATAGCTTGCTGATGTTGACAACATTTTATTGGTAACAGTGTATAGTATTTTGATTGATTATAGTATAAAATACTTTACAGATACATTTAATAAGGTAATTATAAAAATAACCCTTATAAAGGTAAAACATGCTTCTGGAAATCGATCCCAGTGGGTAAATAATGTCTTTAAGTGGAAAAGTTCATTTCTGACCCTGCTCACTATTACAGTAGTTCTCTAAAAACTTGTTAAATACTGTTAAATCAAACCTACCATGTGACTGGAAATACACTGCCAATTCAATTACTACTCCTCCCTGCTGTTTATATCCTGTTTTTTCCTTTTTTCATTTCCTTTTTTCATTTCTGCCTGGGCAACTTCTGTGAAGAAGAGCCAAAAACGGATTTCAGTTCAGAAAAAAACAATTATTCTCTACTCAGCACCACTGAAGAAAAACCCTGTAAATCTGAAGCTCCCTCTCTCGTACTCTGTAAACCCACTGAATAGAAAAATGGGTTTCAAATTGCCAAAACAGAGTAACAATGCCTCAGTAAGGGCCAGATGTGGATGAAAGACTTATTATAAATTCCGGACATGCGCTTAAAGTAATACACCTTCCACATGCCCGGAGCAAGTGGCTCCATTTAGAAAAGTAACAGTAGGGAAGCACAGCGGTTTCTACTGGTTACTGAAACTGTGTGTGCGTGCGTGTGTGTGTGTGTGTGTGATACAAGGAGCAGAGAACGGCTTTAG
>NW_015515239.1:0-235 GCF_001515645.1 Sinocyclocheilus grahami | reverse complement strand
GGTAACAGCTTGTCTAAACACAGAAGAGACCAAGACTACAAAGATGAGGGAAAGGTAGTACAGTAGATCTAAACACACACACATATTCTGTGCTGTTACAATGAATAGGAATTTGAGCTTCAACATAAATGCAGCACAAAAACACCATAAAAGCAGTACTTGCGAACCATACAATTGATAAGACACGAGTGTGTTCAGCCATGCTTTGCTGATGTGTTAACAGATAAGAGGTTGT
>NW_015515238.1:0-5450 GCF_001515645.1 Sinocyclocheilus grahami | reverse complement strand
TGGTGCTCCGGCATCTCAATAATTAATGAACTCTGGGTGCCAAAAATAAAAAGTTAATGAATGCCAAAGCAAAAATAAATGATTTTATGAAATATGAGCACTTTTATTAACACAAAAATGCCCTTGGACAGGGAAAATGAAGGGGTGTTTGAAGACAAACTTTACAGAGGCAACACTATCCTCTTTTTGATTAAGTTAATTAGAGATTTTTTTTTTCATTCATAATCTGAAACTTTTAATCATTATCTCTCTGTCGTAGTCCAATAAGCATCGCTCTATTAAATCATTTGAAAAGCATCGCAATCATTCCTCTTAGATAAGGGTAATGGAGGTTCTTTAAACAGGCCTGTGCCGATGAATTTAATTCTTCAAGTCACTTACCCAAAACAATATATTCAACAGACTGCCAGCGGCTTAATGGACACACTCTGTCTTACTTATCTTAGTTAAAATCCTTCTCACACTCCAATATCCCTGTCATAATAAATGTTTATCTTCGTATTATGCAGATATAGGCAGATCTGGTCACTTTGCAATTGATAAATACTCTATGTGAGGTCAATGATCCTTGAAAAAGTTATCCACAACAACATCAAGCACCTAAACAGACCATCGATCGAACTTATTAAAGTCCAATCAGACGTACAAGGCCGTGTCACATTTTTAAAGTGACAGTCTACTTAATTCTCACTTGTGCTGCTAATTCTAATATTCATAGTTTAATGAAAAATCTGTCTTTATTTACTTACCCTATTGTTGTTCCAAACCTGTTAGACTTTGTTTCGTCCGTGGAACACAGAAAATGATATTGTGGGTTTTTTATCCATACAATGAAAGTCTTTAGGATCCAGTGTTGTTTTGGACCCCACTGACTTTCATTGTATGAACCAAAACATTCGAAATATTCTTCAAAATATAAAAATCCTATGGTCAGCATGTGCTGTAAATCATGTGCAAGGCTTGAGAACACAAATAACAGCAGTTTCAAATTTGCTATATTTGGAAGGAGTGAAATTAAACGGTTGTTTCTTCAGTGGATGAGAGCGAACATGCTCACCGCTCTTCTAAAGTTTATTTAGTTGAAGAGCTTGATGTACACTGACGCAATTTAAGTCAACAGAAAGAGAGAAGACTGTATTACAAAGGGATGGAACAAACATGCACAACACCCTGCTGCTAGCCTACGGGAGGGAGTTCACGCCGGTTTTAGCCGGGTGTACACTGTGTGATTTTTTTTTGTCTTTCAAGACTGTTGCTTAACAGATTGTACGATATGATCCCAGTGAGATCTTGCGTAAAAGCCAAGGCAGACAGTCTAAAATTCACTGTCAGAAATCCGTTGGAGACTAAGACAAATGGCAATTAATTGGTCATTGGTGAGCAAGGTGGCAAAGTTGTGCCAAAAATCGAACTGCGTTCAGTGAGCTTTTATCAATTTCCCACAGTAAGCATAGAAGAAAGATTCGCTGATTGTGTTTTATCATACAAAAAAAAATGCACTGCCTGTGTTGAGACAGGGATGCCTGTGATTGCCATCAGACAGCTGTCATGTATTATGGAACGGTGTTCAGGGCTTTCGTATGATAACATCCTCGACTCCTGTCACGTTTCGCTTCAAACTGCATAAAAGAGACAGCTTTATGCCCTTTGTCCTAATAGGGCGAAAAACATTGTGTAGTATAAAACAAAAACGGACCTGAAATATTTGCTCTGCTATAATGGAGTAAAGGTTATTACATTTTTGGTAACAAGTTACTCTTCTGAGGCAAATTTAGGCCTATTTGTGCCTTTTCAATAAAAAGGGTTTCAGTCACAGTTTTAGAAAACTCATTTGAAAGTCTATAAAGGGACTTTGAGGCTGAAACTTGTGCTCCCAAATGGCACAGATGACCCTCAGAAAATATGGAGAATAAAAAGTGCCTAGATACCCAAAATATCTGTTTTTGCAATCCACACAATCTTTAGATATTCCTGCTGTCTATTATCCTCTGGAGGCATATCTGTGAAATCTTCAGTAGTGCAGTAAGGTCACTTGACGGACAGTAATTTCTGCTGAGACACGATTTGACACCAAATAAGCTCACACTGCAAACTTCTCAACATTAATTTGCTTGTTCCAAACGTGAATGACTCACTCTGTTCTGTGGAACACAAAAGGTGGAATATCCAGGAATATCCGAGCTCTTTTCAGTATAATGAAAGTAAATTGGAACTGGGTCTGTCAAGCTCAAAAATGACAAAAAAAATGCATCATAAAAGTGGCTTATGACTAAGCAACCTGAAATTCATTCAGTTTTCAACATTATTCATTGATTAGCTTTCTAGCGGAAGCTTTGAAATTAGTAACAAAGGTTGTATGGACCACAATCATTACAAACAGATGTCATCTGACACAATCAACATCTAATATCATTGGCTTTTTGTGTGTCTTGTGGCTAAATGCCATTGGTCTCATTTTATTTGTGAGATACAGGAGAAAGAACAATTGTCAGTAATAATGACTTCATTTTTTAGCCTGTTTGTCACTGTTCAAGCTACTGCATGCCTTAAGAAGTCCATTTGCTTATGACTCAAATGGATAACTTTTATTATACTTGTATATTGCTTTTTAGCCACTTTTTGAGCTTGACAGAATTAGTCCCTATTCACTTTCATTATAAGAAAATAGCCCAAGGATATTCTTCCAAAATTCATATTTAAACAAAGCAAAGAATGCCATTCAGGTCTGAAACATCATGAGTAAATAATGAAAATTTTCATTTATGGTGAGCTACTGTTTACGTCAATACTTTTTCTTCTAGGATTGCTACAAACATCCCTTAAATAGCACCTGTCAACAAGCTCTGGTTTCAGAAAATCTGAAATAATCCTTGCAAAATAGGGTAATCATTTCCATGCCACAATGGCTGTAGCATTCGAAAAATATCAGGGTCATTAGCATCAGCTTGGGACGAACTAGCCTATATTTAAATCCGTGCTCCTGCAGTAAAGCAGAAGCTATGGTGTGTGTAATGTCTGAAGGACTGAAGGGCTCTCTCGATTTTGTCTCAATGACTCACAGATGTTTTCTTCTCTGATCCACTCCAATAATAAATATGAGGGCCTGCAGAGCAGAAGCCAGTAAAACCGAAACACAGACTACTGATCCTACGATATCCTCGGAGATGCAAAGAGACTATGGGGGAAAAATGTATGCATTTGATTCTGCGTATGCAACCAGCTTTATGGCAAACCGCTGGAGATTGCCATCGATTCAGATACCTTTTACACTTTTACAGTTCAGTAAATTTCTAAACAAGAAAAAAGGAATTGAAAAAAAAAAGATTTATAAAAGCTTCCAGATGTTAAGGTCAGTCATTCAAATCTGAAGCAGCATTGGTGGTATTGAAGATTTTTGTCTTCAATACAAGTTAATATCCTTTTGTGTTTGGCTGCTATATTTCATTACAGAAGAGCTGGCATGTTACAAGTTCCAGACTAGAAATAACCAGTCAGGAAGGATAGAATGCTTTTGATGGCTGTTTACCAAAGGGCAAACCTAACCATGCAGGAAAAGAATATGGTGAAATGTTGATTTAGTAGCCGTAATACTATCTTGGAGGGTTTAATAATGTTAAAGTGACCAATCCGCTAAAAATGAAAGAAGAAAAAAAATCCTTTTCTCAGTGGAACTTAAAAGAAGATATTCTGTACAATGTTTCAATTGTTTTTATACATACAATAAAAGTCAATGGGATCCAAAACAATATCAAACCCTACTGATTTACTTTGTATAGACAAAGACAAAGAACACTTTTTAAAAAATTGCTAGTTTATGTGAATTAAACATTTTTTGGTGAACTATCCCTTTAAGGACCATCAAGGTCTTTTTGATCCAAACTTAGTCTAAAAAGTATTAGTTAATTATATCGCACTTGCAAACATGGTTCAGAACTTTATCACATGAGCACTTTTGCTCCTGTGATACTTCTTTAATACGACAAATGCACATGTTTTTTGCATGAACTGAAAATAAATCCCAGAATGCAAGCTGGTTATGCAAAGCAACTCATCGCCATTTCATTAAAAGGTAAAGAACCATGATGGTCCCATCATTTAATTTGAGTCCTCTTCAAGCCCTCCGGAAAACAAGGCCATTAAGAAGGCTGACAGGCACTTTAAGTGACAAGAGTCGAATCATTTCCTCATTAAGGCCTGCAAATTAAGCACTCCGCTCAAGTCGCTCCTGTTGAGATAAGTAAGCTTAAATTTTTAATAAGTTCCGAGCGTCTCTCTTTAATACGCAACCCTGAAACCTCAGAGGTTTTATGGAATAATTAGACTAACTAACTGAAAACTACTTATTCATGTTGGTGGCTTTTTTCCTTATACTCGCCTGAAATGATGAGGTGCCCCTGAGTGGATGAAGATTTTCGCCCATTAATCATTCTGCAATTGCTAACTAGAGTCTCGGACAAAGTGACGAGGTGTAGAGAGGAAGGGTGACACAAGGGCAGTCATGTCACACAGCAAAGCACAGCAATATACTCCTGATTAGCATGAGCTAGAACACTTAACTGTCACTCTCAACACCAGGAGGGCGGCAACAAAAGCTGTAGTTCACTGGACCTATTGACTTACATCTACTAAGGGTAAAGCCTCCTAACCTATTACTATGCGCGAGATGGCAACTGGACTCAATCAAATTGAGGAGCTATAATAGAGCTTTCGTTGTTTTAAGTAATTGGACCATCTCTGTGGCTGTCTGAGCGGGCCGGTCGACATGTCGAGTGCTATTAAGAGTTTGAGGACTGTCAAAAATAATAGATCAACACTGCACTTTGTGAAAATCTCAATCTGTACAACTGTGCAAAAACAGTTTGTCAATTAAAATGATGATGAAAAAAATTATTGTTGGCTCAGAACTGCAGCCTAGTGGTTAAAACACATGGTCTAGACACACTGTAATGTAATGGTAATAGTGCAGGGGAAACAGGTTCAGATCTGGCCCACATAAAGTTTTGATGCCATTCCTTTGTCTTCTGCCCATAATTTCCCATTTTAGCTTCAATAAAATTATTAAAAAAGGGATAGATAAATAAATAAAGGTGAAGTTTGTTCTTTTACAATTTATAAATTTTCAAACACTTGTTTACATTTATAAACATAAAACTATTTTGTATTTGTAAATAAATAAATATATATATATACAAAAAAGATATGTTTTCATATATAATCTTTTGCCATTATAAATATATAAATCTTAATGTAAATATATAATTACATTTATTTTTATAAATATAAAAAAGTAAACATAAAAATAAATAAATAAAACCTATAGTGTAAGGTTTTATTTCAATGTATAAATATATATTAAAAAACAATGTGTTCTTGTCTAAGGACAACTTTGATTAACTTTTTTGATGCACTTCAAATGTTGACTATATATATATATATATATATATATATAT
>NW_015515237.1:25632-25982 GCF_001515645.1 Sinocyclocheilus grahami | reverse complement strand
GGAGATGCTTAAAATAAATGTTAAGGCATTTTGGTTTTTGCATTTTTTTTCTCCTCAAATTGTCCTCCCACTCCAGTAAAATTCATATCTAATCAGCCACCAAGTCAGAAAAAAATCAGCGACACACGAGAATAAAACATTCTTGATTTATTGGAGCAAAGAGTCTTTGTTTGGTTCGTTTGCCTTAGATAAAATCCTGCATTTAATTCTGTCCTCACTATCATTTGTTTGGCAGGAAGATATATAATCATGCATCTTCAGTCAATATACTCTTTTATATATAATTAGATTAAATTAGATAATACATACACAGGAAGTCAATTTATTTAGCATTTTTATATATTAATATA
>NW_015515237.1:20638-21412 GCF_001515645.1 Sinocyclocheilus grahami | reverse complement strand
GACTGCCTACATCAACACAGTAGCTCAGAGTAACAATCTGTCAGCATGTGTTGAGCAAACTCACAGGCGTCTCTCCTCTATCCCACAATCTGTGCTCACCTGAATCTCAAATGTCGTCTCTTATGAACTTGATGTGCACATTGATGAAGCAGATATGGTGAATAAGAGAGTGCTGAAGGAATGACGAATCTTTTCAGAAAGAACTTCCCATTTTAACACTTCCAGTTCCATCGTCTTCAAGTCAATGGGTTTTTTGAATGGGGTTTTTAGTTCAAAACCTTAGATTGAACATTCACTTAATGTGAATCTGGCAATGTTTTATTCCGGTGGTTGGAGTATCGTGTCAGTTATAAATATTTTCTGAAGCAACCGTACCGTTTTAGCTTGTATCTGAATTGTTGTATTGTTAATCATGTTTCACAAGACTCATACCTGATCATTTTTATGTTATTGTAAATAAGTGCAGTGCTGTACCGGGTGAGCTTCCAAGCAAGTTTACTATGTCAAAAAAGCCATACATATGGAGCAGTTTTTGTGTCACGCCAACGCAAAAGTTATTAGTTTACAAATCATGCATTATGATAAAATTGTTTTAAGGTCATAACAAAGCATTGTGCAAGAAACAACGTGCAAATAAATCTTTATTAATCAATAATCTGCCCTGTAACCATAATTTGTGTGAAAAAAAATATAAGTTGTTGGTGTTGGTCATTTCAACTGAAAACTGCGTTGTATCTATAGGTGCGAAAAATTAGGCATGTTTAACCAATGGGC
>NW_015515237.1:1943-5459 GCF_001515645.1 Sinocyclocheilus grahami | reverse complement strand
AGCTGAAATGACAGCGGTGGAAAGAGTCCAGACAAGAATAGATGAAAAACTACGATAAAGTATGAAAGAGCAAGATAGCGAGCGTGCATGTAGAGCAGCCTGCTTTTCTCATCTAGATTCAGCCCATGCAGGGAAGCACACAAGTGCTAGTATGTGGCCAGTGGACAAAACACAGCATGATAATGGCTTCAATCAGAATGCAGATTTGGGTTTTTTCTCACTCTGAGCTCTCAACCTTCCTCGGCTCGGCTGCCCCCCGTCGTTAACGTAACCTGTCGGTGCTGTCGCTTGTCTTCACGTCTGATGGGCGGTGTTTACCTGTCCAAACCATTCGCTCTCTGTAAGGTGCATTGGTACTGACAGCGGCACGACAGCCAGCTATAGTTGGTATAGTCAGCTATACTCAGTCATTGGATGAGATTGTGGGGGAAAGAGGAAGAGAATGGCATCTTTATTTGTCACCACAGGGTCAGGGCTGGTGGAAATGGTTTCTACAAACTTCATATACCATGATGAGGGAAACCTGAGATTAATGGGATAGTTCACCTAGAAATGGAAATTCTGTCACTGTTTACTCACCCATATGAGTTTCTTTCTTGCTTGAAGAATTTTCATCAAGTTTGTTTTAATACAACGACAGCTCATAGTGGCCATGAGTTAGAAACTCCAAAAAGGACAAATATAATTGTTTTCATGTTATGGCTGATAATGCTAATATTAGCTTGATAAAGAAATTGAAACACTAAAATAAATATTTTGTATGTGATTTTAATGTAAAGAAGAAGTTTGTGGCTAGTATGATTTTGAAATACTTTTATTCAGCAAGGGTGCATTAAATTGATCAAAAGTGACAGTTAAGACTTTTAAAGGGGTGGTTGATTGCGATTTAACTTTATTAACGTTAGTTAGTGTGTAATGTTGCTGTTTGAGCATAAACAATATCTGCAAAGTTGCAGCACTGAAAGTTCAATGCAAATGAAAAAATCATCTTTTAAAATTCTGGCAGTTTAATGCCTACAAAAACGGCTGGTAGGGACTACAACGAGCTTCTTCCCAGGTCCGTTACGTCACAAACCCAGATAAACCGGGAACACGCAACAAAGGGGCCGAGGCCATGCTGCACTGCTTTAGAGAAGAGGAAGAGAAAACTAGGGGTGCACGTAAAAATCTGTTCATATATGAATCGTGATTCTGTCTTCTAACGATTCTAATGGATTCACAAGTTTCAAAACCAATGTTCTAAAGCAGCGGGTCTTAATACTGTTCCTCACGTTGCCCAGCTCTGCATCTCTCTCTCTCTCTCTCTCTCTCTCTCTCATTCAGATCGTCAGATCAGCTCCAACAAACTGTTCCATTTATACACTTATTTTCACATAGCTATGAGAAGCGTTATACATGGACGTGCATACGATTGCTGTGCTGTATTAAAGCTTTAATCAGAATAAAACCGTATATTAAAAGCTAACAGAAGCAGTAGCATTTACAAATAACAGCGTATCTAACAGTATGGGACAACAACAAACAAACATACCATTAAGAGCCGTGCTTGCACAGGTTCTGCTCAATCCTCTTCACTAATATCCGTTGCGTCTCAATCGGGCTCAAATTGATAAGCAATATAGAGGATGCCATTGTTTACAATACAACCGGAGCACATTCTGAGCTCAGCGCCCTGCTCTTCATCTCTCTCTCTCTGTCTCTCTCATTCAGATCGTCAGATCAGCTCCAAAAAACTGTTCCATTTATACACTTATTTTCACATAGCTATGAGAAGCGTTATACATGGACGTGCGTACGATTGCTGTGCTGTATTAAAGCTTTAATCAGAATAAAACCATATATTAAAAGCTAACAGAAGCAGTAGCATTTACAAACAACAGCGTACCTAACAGTATGGGACAACAACAAACAAACATACCATTAAGAGCCGTGCTTGCACAGGTTCTGCTCAATCCTCTTCACTAATATCCGTTGCGTCTCAATCGGGCTCAAATTGATAAGCAATATAGAGGATGCCATTGTTTACAATACAACCGGAGCACATTCTGAGCTTGAGGGGCGGGATGTTCAGAGGCGGTTTAGCCAATCACAACACACTGAGCCAGCTGACCAATCTCAGCCCATCGCGTATTTCTGAGGGAGGGGCTTCATAAAAACAGGAAATAATCGAGTCGTTTGTCAGAGAAGGGACAGATCGGTGTGGAATAAAGGTAAATTATGTGAAAAATAATGCGTTTTTTAAAAAACGAAGCATAAACACACGTTAGACTGCACCCCATAAACACAACCAAGCCTAGAAAAAAAAAGTCAACCACCCCTTTAAATGTTACAAAAAAGTCAATTTCAAATAAACCCTGTTCTTTTGAACTTTCTATTCTTCAAAGAATCCTAAAGGAAATTTTGGTTTTCAATATTGATAATAATAAGAAATGTTTCTTGAGCATCAAATCAGCATATTAGAAGGATTTCTGAAGGATCATGTGACAATGAAGACTGGAGTAATGATGATAACTGATAACTGATATGTGGTGCATCTACAAAAAAATTAAAATAAAAACAATTAAAATATTTATACAGTATTCTCTGATATTATTCCTTTCCACTGAACCTCTGAAATATCAAAAACTCCTTGCTTTTTAGAGCTTTACAGATGTTGTGATTGTAAAATGTAGTTGTACAGAAAAGAGCTGCATATATAACAGGGTCTGGAACAACGTAAATGGCATGTTTTCTTTTAATTTTCTTTATTGGACACAGCATGCCGTCATTATTCAGTATGAAAAAGTGTCAATTTGTAAAGCATTACTGTGATTCATCAGTGCAACTCAAGCCAAGTTCTCGCCGCATCACTTCCACCTGGCACCTGTGCCTGATGGGTAATGTATTCCGTACGTCTAGCCTTCAAGCCCCGCTGCATTACAAACATAAAGATGGGAGTGGAGATTAATGGGAAACGTGGTGAGTTTCCATCATCCGCGGCGTGTCAGGACAGCGCGCTAACCAACTGTTTAATACGATGCATCGGGCTTGGAAATGCTGTTGGCTTGGAAACGCCTGAGCCTCGCCATGCGTCTGGCACATGGAAATGAGGTGAGCTTGTTAAGAGAGCAAAACTCGGCTGAAAAGTTATCAGCGGCACACATCACTTCTGCGATGGGCAATTCATCAAATGTTTAGTTAGGTTATTTGCCAGCTTGTCATGGCAACTTTGATGCAAGGCAGTTTCGCAACCTTGTGAATGAAGGGGCCTTTAAAACAAATCATTTGTACTCTCTTTGAATACTCTATGAATTTTAGCACTTCCTTAGCTAGGCCAGCATACGCATGTGATGATTTAAAGCAATAGTTTGCCAAAAAAGGAAAATTTGCAAAAAAAAAAAGTACTCACCCACAGGCCTTCCAAGATGTAGATGAGTTTGTTTCTTCATAAGAACAGATTTGGAGAAATTTAATGTTTGGAGAACATCACCTGCTCACTAATGGATCCTTTGCAGTGAATAGGTGCCGTCAGAATGA
>NW_015515237.1:1108-1933 GCF_001515645.1 Sinocyclocheilus grahami | reverse complement strand
CACTCCAGTCCATCAGTTAATGTCTTGTGAAGTGAAAAGCTGTCTTCTTGTAAGAAACAAATTCATCATTCACCCGTTGAGTCCTCTATACATAATGCTGTTTTCTCCAATGAAAAAGTAATCTTGTCTGAATCAGGAGAGAAATATGCACCGTTTACAAGCAAAACAGCCAAAATGGATCTAAACAGTAAGTCTGTGGATTTTGATGTGAGAGGAGAACAGAGGATGGACTTTTCCACTGGAGGAAGTGGATTATTGTGATATTTTTTATAAGCTTTTTGGACTTTCATTCTGACGGCACCCATTCACTGTGATGTAAAGCTAAATTTCAAACCTGTTCCAATGAAGATACAAACTCTGAGGGTTAGAGCATTTTCAGCAAATTTTCATTTCTGGATTAACTATTTCTTTAAGGATGAGCGGCAATGTCTCCTTACGTGAATAGAAGGCACAATCTGTATGATTGCGCTTTACTCTGACTTTGACCGTCATCCACAAGTTAAGTTGATTGCAGTCGCTTGTGGCAGAGGTAGTGGAGCTCTGATTTGGAAAGATGTGATTCCTTTGTGCGTGTGTGGGTGTGCTTAAGAAAATGTGACTGCTTTCTCTTGTCTTCAGTGAATGCAATCCATTCTTTGAATTCCTAAATGCAAGTGGCAGAGAAAGGAAAAGAGTGTGAACGTGCGTCCTGAATGCAAATAAAGACCTCTCAAGGCTTTTCTCTGACGAGGACGGACTCGTTCTTATCTCTTATCTTGCTAACTATGTCAAATGATTAGTGACTGCCTACATCAACACAGTAGCTCAGAGTAACAATCTGTCAGC
>NW_015515237.1:0-773 GCF_001515645.1 Sinocyclocheilus grahami | reverse complement strand
TTGTATCTATAGGTGCGAAAAATTAGGCATGTTTAACCAATGGGCCAATGTTGTCTTTTCCATATATCAACAGTTCATAGTGACAACATTTTGCATGTTTCTTTTTTTGTTCCACAGAAAAAAATAGCATATGGGTTTGAAATGACATGAGGGTGAATAAATGATGATAAGATTATCTCTTTTTTTTTTGCTGTGCCTTTAAATACAGAGCTGGATTATGTTGTTGCATCTGAGTGCAGTAAAGCTGTTGTGATTTGTTGGGCTTGTCATTGGTATACAAGGCAGGATTTTCACTTATCTGAAGCCAATACTCCAGTCTCTCACTCTCTTTCTCGCTGTCCTTTTTAATTAAGCTCGGGCGATGCTTGTGGCATTCTGGCAGATCTCTGATGTGCTTTGTGGGTTTGTGTTCCTGTGATGTGTGCATCAAAGGTGTTTAATGTGCACATTATGTTTATCATGCATTAAGCGTGTTTGGTATTTTTGCTTAATCTTAACGACGATTTAAATCTTTCTAACGTAAGAATAATTAGACTGCGTGTCTTCCTCCCAGGAGAATTTTGTCACTGTGTGCGGCTGGGAGACAAACCACCCGTGCAACTTCCCTGGAATTATTTCATCATTAACTCAAGTGTTTTTACTGAACCTTAAACGTACTGACCCCTCATGTAATATAAGCAGTGCTTAATTTGTAAATTATGAGCTTCCAGAATAAGCTTCCGTTGACAGATCCGGCAGGATGAGACAGAGGGAAATCTATCTATCTATCTATC
>NW_015515236.1:4572-5450 GCF_001515645.1 Sinocyclocheilus grahami | reverse complement strand
TGTGTGTGTGCATTTGGATGGGTTAAATGCAGAGCACAAATTCTGGGTATGGGTTACCATACTTGGCTACACATGACATCACTTCTTAAGTGGGTCAAAATCACCTTTAATGTTCAGCTAATTGCATTTAATATAAATTTAGACTTTATAAATAAATAACATGCAATTAAGTGTCAGAAATCATTATATTAATTTTACACTTAAGTCTATTGTTTAAAAGAATGCTAAAGTGTACTTCTTTTTCACAAGGGGAGACAAAGCAGGTTATTTACATGGTTTTTGATTATTTACATTGTTTAGTGATAAACTGACATTTTTGTCTAAATCAGCATGTATATTGTGAGGCCTATAATTCATTTTACTTGCTATGCATAAAATGTGCTTTTGTTTTTAGAATAAAAAAATGCTTCTCACTTTTCATGTGTATCTCTTAGTCACAAGCAGCTGTATATGATAGATATGATGAATGTGTATGAATGTCACACATGCTATAAAGATGCCGTTAAACATGAGGACACAGCAGAGTGACTATATTGACAATACAAAATGACCTCCGGAGGCTTAATGCTTTCATTAATCAGTTTCTGCATAATAAAGTATTAAGGACACCCAATTTTGTTTAAATGTTATTTGATGAAATGTCATTCTGTAATGTGACATGTAAGCCAAGGTGAACAGTTGATCTCTACAGGTGCTGAACAGCGATATATATATACACGACTGGAACACCGCATTAACCAATCAGAACCCGGGCTTGGATCAATCCGTTCCATTATAAGAATTTAATAGAGGGGGAGGATGGAGATGAGAGGACACGTGGATATAGAGTTGTCTGCAATCACATGAAGTCTTTTATCGTCTGTGAATGAGTGACTGGT
>NW_015515236.1:0-949 GCF_001515645.1 Sinocyclocheilus grahami | reverse complement strand
GTATATGTATTATATCTGTGGTTAAAATAATTCTGAAGACTGTATCACAATGTGTATTGTAATAGATCATAATGCAATACAGGCTTCAAGTCTTGAAGTGTTACAAAGTGGGCTCTTTGAAAAGCAAATGAAGCACTCATCTGTACTTTATACAAATCTTTATTTGAACAGATGTGGAGTATGAGAGCAACAGCATGTTCGCAGCCAACATTTTCACATGAAAAATCATCATTGAAAAAATATACTTTATGACTGTTTCCATTTGATACTTCCTCAAACATATTAAATCTACGAATGGAAATAAAGACGGTCGCTGTGGCCTGCTGGGAATGACAATGAAATGGAAGAAATGTCACATTTCTGTGCTGTATTGCTGTAAATCATGCCGTTAGGTGATGGTTCAGAATGAGTTTACATGTGTTCTGTTTGCTCATTTGTGTTTGGCTTTGGCGGAAAGGCCAAATTTGCAAAACCTTTGCAAATCTCTTGGTAACAGTGTGTCTGTTTGGGCTGGTGTGTGTATTGACTTTTCTTACGGCAGAGTTTTGCATCAGAGACTTTGATTCACTGTCTAACAATCAATACTGTAGGATGTATTTCTGGAGCAGTCACTTAACTACAACACTTTCACACCACAATAACAAGCTAAACAAAATTGACTTCTGACTGTCTGCTGGCCTTCATACATGTTTCCTGATCTTCCTGGTGAAACCAAAGTCTCTTCACAAATGGTGTTACCAGAGTGCTGATATTTGATTTTACTGCACTGGACTGTCTCACTGTATCATTTTGCATGTCTGAGTTCACTGTGTTTTAGGCATTTATGGAGCAAAAACAAAATCAACGGCCATTCTCCATCTAAAATGTTACTTGATATTAATGTCTTGTTTATAAATGTTAGGAGCACAGTTGTGGTAATTAAGGTCATTATATTTTAACATTTATATAT
>NW_015515235.1:4839-5450 GCF_001515645.1 Sinocyclocheilus grahami | reverse complement strand
GAAAAACCAAGACTCAACATGGAACACACACTACCTCTGGCTGGCACATATTCAAAATGAAAAAAAAGGCCTGATATAATCTGGTCTGTCACTAAATATTATACTAATATTATATTGATTTTGCTTGAGAAAATGTAATGATAAACTATGCATGAAGTAGTCCTTCCCGGGGCAGTAGGAGGGATGGTGTACTGTATAACAGGCATTGGTTGTGACAGACATGGGTGAGATCTGTGGTGTGTGGTTAATGAGAGGTCAGTTTCATCTGCATGTGAACCTCGGGATGGGTGTTCCACAATATCGGTAGAGAAAACTATTTAAAATAATTAATGTTTCTAACAAAAAAAAAGTAAATCTTGAAACAATAACAACAGCTAATTACTATTTGCCCAGATAAAAAGATCAATCTTTGGTTGCTACTTTAACAGTTCAAGGAAGCCTAAGCCTGGGGATTTTGCTCAAGCATTGGGACCTTAATTGGCAGGAGGGATAGTCGGGAAGCTGAAGATGCACACAGTAAGTGTTTACATTTCCTTTTTTGTATGTGTTTGACTACTGTGGTGAAGAGCCCTGACCTCATACTGACAGCCAAGGGTGTAACTTTGGTTTGA
>NW_015515235.1:0-509 GCF_001515645.1 Sinocyclocheilus grahami | reverse complement strand
AGTGTGTTCCTGGATATATACTCTATTATAGAGTGTGTTCCTGGACGCGGCGCATCTGTGCCCTGCTCGGTCCTGCTCTCCGTGGCGATGACGGTGTGCGGTTAAAAAAAATCATAACAAACGAATTTTAAAGTGGGGGGGACACAAACCTGATTTTGAAAAGTGGGGGGGACATGTGAGCAACATTGTTTATTTTGTGACCAAAATATAAAAATAGACACCATATGAGTACTAAGATTAATCTGTTTAATACATGCTGATTTCTAAGGATATAACATGATATAATTTATATTTCTGAATAAATTAAATATTTCTTTATGACTAAGAAAATATGTTAGCCTCATAATGTCATGTAAATTGTGGGAAATAGCTGTGTTGTAGGCTACAGGTTTT
Organism: Sinocyclocheilus grahami; assembly: GCF_001515645.1. Taxonomy (NCBI): domain Eukaryota; kingdom Metazoa; phylum Chordata; class Actinopteri; order Cypriniformes; family Cyprinidae; genus Sinocyclocheilus; species Sinocyclocheilus grahami. The sequence continues at coordinate 116 of NW_015515235.1, read as the reverse complement.
TGCTTTTCGCCAGCAGGTGGCAGTACGATTTAGATAACTGTTTTGTTTTGAATAGTTTGATATCTTTCTTTAAGAACAAGATTGATGTAACTTTCTGTTCAGCAAAAGCTAAAAAA
>NW_015515234.1:1309-5451 GCF_001515645.1 Sinocyclocheilus grahami | reverse complement strand
GTTGTTGGTTTGATGGTTTTGAGAATATTAAAAGATTATTTAGTTTTCTTTTCTTAACTTTTTGGTTAATAATGATGAAGACGGCTGATGTGATTTATGGGGATGATTAGTCCCTTACCCTAATGTTTTGCATATCTCTGTATTTTACTTTCTTATTGTATATTTGTTTTTGTATCTCTTTGTCAGTGCTGAGAGTTCTCCCTTTGGGGACCTAGAGAGACACACCATTGATTCTTTGGGGTGCAGTGTGGAACACATTTGATTTTTCATTTGTGTGGGTGCAGTGGCGAGCACTAGAGTGTGAGGGCTTATCTATTGGGGGGTTTAGGATTTTCTCCTTGTAAGTGCTCTCCGCAACCCAGGTGGTGCTTTCAGCTTTTTTTTTTTATTCTTTTTTTTTTATTAATGTAATTATTTATTATTATTATTTTTTTTGGTGGTTCTGCCTCCAGCTAGCATAATATACTGTAATTGGCATCCCTCTCTTTGTTTATGGGTATTTGAATCGAAACATCTCAATCATTTCTGGGTGGACCGGACCTGTATAATTGAGTGGTTTATATCCTGGGGTGGAAGTCCCTAGGGGGGGTAGTGGGCTATTATTGCAAATTTTAGGTCAAGGTCGAGAGGTCTTTCTCGATTTATTTCTCTACCTCACTGTCACGCCACATTCTGGCGTAGTCGGCAGGGTGTTAACCCAGTTGATGTTGAGAGGTGTTCTGCTTGAAGTTGAGTATTGAGAGACAAAACGGCAGTAGGCTCCATCAGGTTGGGTAGGGGTGTATTGATTTCTCATTTGGCATTTTATTTTGTCAGGTGTGATGCCCGAGGACTTGCAACAATTGCAGGAGCTGGTGGCAGATAATGCACGGCTTCGTCAAGGAGTAGCGGCAGGTCCCTCTAGCAGTAATGCCTTGCCCCTTAGTGTTTCTTCTGCTAGTGTTCCCACCGCTGAACGGGTGGTGTATATCTCAAGAGAAAGGCGTTGCCCCCTATTTAGTGGCAGGGGTGTTTTTAGTTTACGTGAGTGGGTGGAGGAAGTAGAGGTGAGTGTACGTGCCCGTCATTTATCTTCTGTTGACCGAGCCTTCTTTATATATGATCATTTAGAGGGGGAAGCAAAGGAGGAGATTAAATATCGGTCACGAGAGGAAAGGGAAGACCCCGTAAAGATTCTTGCTATTCTACAGGAACTTTATGGATGTTCTCAGTCCTATGTTGCTTTACAGGAAGCGTTCTTTTCCCGAAAACAACAGGAAGGGGAGTCATTACAGGAGTTTTCTCATGCATTATGGTGTTTAATGGAAAGGGTTTAAAAACAATGCCCCCCCATGATATGCCTAACATGGAGATTCTACTATGTGATCAATTTGTGGAGTACATTTATGACTGTGCTCTCCATAGAGAACTCAAGCGTTTTGTTCGTGAAAACCCAGATTCTAATTTGCTGGATGTTCGTAGGGAGGCTATTAGGTGGGAACGTGAGGGAGCGTCAGTGGGTAGTCGGGACCGTAGCCAGTCAGTATCCTTAGCATATGGGTTCCAGTGTGGGGTTCAGGGAAATGTATCAACTGCTAGTGTTGCGTCTAGCTCAGAACACAATTTTGTGACATTACAGGGCCAGCGTAGTCGGGGCTCTTCCTATCGTGGGGGTTCAGTTATCTGTAGGCGATGTCAGAAATCTGGGCATTGTGCCCGAGAGTGTGATGGGGAGAGGGTCACACCTCGGTCCCAGTCATCCTCGGGTGTGCCTCCTCGAGGTGGGGCTCCTAGTCCTTTTGCTCGGCAGTCGGAAAACTAATACCCACCGAGCTGTTGAGCCACAGTTCGGATGGGGGTAAGTTGGGCTCGGTGGGTAGTGCAGAAGTCAAATCTATGCCTCAGTTGATGTCATCTTGTCCCCACGTTGATGTAATTGTGGGGGGTGTTCGGGTGTCATGTTTGGTGGATCGATGGTGTCCACCATAAGTTAATTTTTAATTTTTTCCCCCCGAACACTTTGTAGCTTTGGGTCCGGCTTGGTTACGGTCCTGCCATTGGATACAGCTTCAGGCTGCTAATGGTTTAGCTGTGTATACCCCATATATGGGGCATATAGAAGTGGATGTGGAGCTTTGTGGGAAGGTAATGCTTGGACGGGGAGTGTTAGTGGTTAAAGACCCTCCAGGGAGTAGTACCAGAGTTCCAGGGGTGTTAGGAATTAATGTTCTTAAAGAATGTTATGCAGAGTTATTTGGGGAGTATGGGTCTGCGTTATTTGATATTCCCTCTGTGACACGGGCCCCAACCCCCGTTCGTCAAGCCCTGCAACCGTGCCATCAGGCTAAGGTAGAGCCTGCAGTAGATTTTCTAGGGCAGGTGAGTGCAGGGACAAAGAGTTTGCCGAGTTCCTGGTGGTACCATGAAGTTGGTGCCCGCTACTTGTTCTGTTCAGTATGTCGGACATCCTGTTTTGTTTGAGCCCCCAGGTACTGGGCTACCAGCAGGGTTGTTGGCCTCCCCATCGCTGATCGCAGTAAATCGTGGTACAGTATACATCCCAGTAGTTAATGTAGGGTCGGAAGACGTTGTATCATATCCTTGTACTGTAATTGGTACCCTTATCCCAATAAGTGTAGTAAGTCTACCCACAGAAGTTAAGGCGATTAGGACGGCTACTGCAACAATGTTTTCTCTTGAAGCCGCTGTTGTCCATGATAAGATCAAGGCCTTGGATTTGTCTCCCCTTTCCGAAAAATAAATTGAATAAATATAGCTCTGTTTTTTTTTTTTTCCTCTAGCAACACGGACTTGGGTTGTACTAAATTGATCTCACGATATTCCTTTGGTAGATGAGACTCCATTTAGGCAGAGGTATCGCCGTATTCCCCCTTCAGAATATGTTAAGGCCCACATTAATCAGTTGTTAGAGGCACAAATTATCCAAGAAAGTAGTAGCCCCTATGTCTCCCCTATTGTGTTAGTAAAGAAGGATGGCAGCCTCCGATTGTGTGTGGACTACCATCAGTTGAATGGGAAGACGAGGAAAGATGCTTTCCCCCTACCAAGAATTGAAGAGTCTCTTGATACTGTATTTTAACAGCCTCTATTTGTCTAACATTTAGTCACTGTTAATTGTTAAAGTAAACTGCAGTTCATAATATTAAAATTGTTCTCTAAAGACGAAGAAATCTCTCTACAGTACATTTTAATATTATGAAAATCGCCTGTTGGAACGAAGAAATCTTCCTGCATTTGCAATAGAGAGATTTAAGCGATGTTCCTCTTATCTTTTAAAGGCCTTATCTGATTGTATCGCTAGATTGAAGTCATTGCGTATTCCAATTTCATTCAACTAGACGATCTCACTCCCTTAGGTTTAACCATTAGAGTAGCTATCTAATGCAGATCTGATCATAAGGGCACTGCGAACCAGTGGGGTCCGTGTACGTTTTGATCATTTCATCTCCTATTTGGAATGCAATAATGAGAAATGGAAAAATGGCTTTTTTATTTGTTTTTCCGTTTAGTTTAACAAACGGAAAATTAGATTTTGGCTTTTTTTTTTTTTTTTTCGTTTGGGGTTTAAAAATCGGTTTATGGCTTCAATATTTCATTTGCACATGTGGGCAGCGCTGAAACGCTCCTTTCATCTGATTGGTCGAATCGCTCCGCCTTCAGTACGGCCTTTTCATTCTTTCAGGCAGAATAAGAGTCAATACGAGTACAGCACTATAATGTCTGAAACCACCACTCACTGTTAATTACGCATAATATTTTAATCAGATTTTGCTGGGCACATAATTTGTGCTGCTGCGACTTGCAAGTGACCCCTTTAATGAATGAATATTGTCCCATTGATAAATGCAGTGCAAATAGTTCAGTCTCTTTGGATAAAAGTGAAGTGGAAATAAAAATCAATAATGGACTGAACAGTTCCATGAAAATGACATTTACCAGTTTCGTCTCGTCTGGATTTTTCAAGAATACGTTATGTGGGGAGATTTTTATTATTTTTTTGGTCATCTTCTCTTATGGGTAGGTTTAGGTATAGAAACATTACCTACGCATAACAGGGTTACATTAGGGTTAGGGGTAGGATACAGGATACAATGTGATGGTCACACTCATTCATCATAGACTAGCATTTAAAAACTGGAACC
>NW_015515234.1:0-1186 GCF_001515645.1 Sinocyclocheilus grahami | reverse complement strand
AATTTTTTTTTTTTTTTTTTTTTTTTTTTTTAATAGTCTCAGAGGCAAAAGCGCAAATCGAGGAGCTGTTGGAGGCCTCTCAGGAGATCGTTTCCAATACACAGGGAGCAGCACATAGGGCAAACCTAGTGACAATCTTAAAGGAAACATTCATGTGTCTTATCTGCAGAGGTATGCACACAAAAACTGCATCTTTAAATATCCAAACCAAAACACCGTAAACTATAAGGAAGAAATCTGGTGCTAAAACAGTAACATGGGTATTGCTAATGTTCAGTCCATTCAGTGCAAGTGTGTGGTCCCTATTCTACATTTGGCTTGCTGTTTTCCAAAACATAATTATTTTTATTTGGCACCAGCTGCAGTTAATGTTGACTTTTTATATTATTCACCCCCCCCAGCTATCCTTGAAGAACCTGTATTCACCGCATGCTGCAGGAGTGTGGTGGGGTGCAAGGTCTGTATTGACCAATGGATGGAGACCTCAAGGCAGTGCCCTAAATGCAGATCTGAAGATTTTGTCATCACAGAAGTTGCAGGCCTATCCAATGTTCTTGAAGCCAATAAGAGTTGTGTAACAGTATGCATTTTCCCACTTCCTGCAGTAACATCTAATGTTCTAGAAGACACTAAGGGTTGTGTAATTCTGTGTAGAACAGTTTGTAGTATTTTTTTTTCTTCCACTTCCTGCAGTAAAATTTGCTCAGTTAGTAAGGTTCAAGCAGGGTATAGGCAAATGTGATAGTTTTCTAAAACAATGCAGTTTTGTAAAGATTGAATAAAGTTTTTACAGATTACATTTTTCATTGTACTTACTGACGTACACCTCTGCATGCAGACACCTAACTGTGCAAATTCATTTATAATACTTATAGATATTTTACATAAACCCCAGTCCTGAACCTGAAGAACCATGTTCTGTGGAGTTCAGCTCCAACCAGTTCCAACACATTTGCTTGGACATTGCTGCTGATCCTGAAGATCTTGCTTGGCTTAGGTGTGTTTATTTGGGGTAGCTAAAATATTGCAGGACACTGGCCCTCCAGGAGCAGGACTGAGAGCCCTACATGAGCTCTTTACATTCATTGCATGTGATTTATCAACACCAAGTGCATCTTAAAATATAGAGCTCATGAAAAATAAGTTCCAGATGGACAAACATTAAATGCATAAACCAGTGTGAATA
>NW_015515233.1:4944-5452 GCF_001515645.1 Sinocyclocheilus grahami | reverse complement strand
CTCAAAACGCGTATCCGCGTTAATCGACCTCAGAGGGTTAACTGACAAGGTGGTCTGCGCTCCCATCGCATGTCGCAACTCGCCTGCCACCTCCTCCTCTGGAGCATCTGAGGTCGCTTCGTGCTGTTCACATTCCTGGGCTGCTCAACCGGGCAGCTGATGAACTGTCTCGAGCTGCGCTCCCGGGAGAATGGCGACTCCATCCCCAGACGGTCCAGCTGGTTTGGAGACGTTTTGGAGCCGCTCAGGTAGACCTGTTTGCCTCTCCAGAACCCTCTCACTGCCAGTTGTTCTTCTCCCTGCCGAGGGAACACTCAGCGCGGACGCACTAGCACACAGCTGGCCGCGGGGCCTTCGCAAGTATGCGTTTCCCCCAGTGAGCCTACTTGCACAGTTGCTGTGCAAGGTCAGGGAGGAAGAAGAGCAGGTCCGGTTGGTGGCACACTATTGGCCTACCCGGACTTGGTTCCTGGAACTAATGCTCCTCGCGACAGCCCCTCCTTGGCCG
>NW_015515233.1:3997-4797 GCF_001515645.1 Sinocyclocheilus grahami | reverse complement strand
GACAGGGCACCCTTTGGCACCCGTGTCCAGACCTCTGGAAACTTCGTGTCTGGTCCCTGGACGGGATGCGGAGGTTCTAGGTGACCTACCTCAAGAGGTAGTTGACACCATCACTTCAGCGAGAGCACTGTCTACGAGACACGCCTACTCTTTGAAGTGGAACCTGTTCGTTGAGTGGTGCTCTTCTCGCCGAGAAGACCCCCGAATATGCCCGATCAGAGTCGTGCTGTCCTTTTTGCAGCAAGGGTTGGAGCGAAGACTGTCTCCCTCCACCCTCAAAGTTTATGTCGCTGCAATCGCGGCTAACCAAATAGGTGACCCCGTAGAAGGGAGGTCGCTGGGGAAGCAAGACCTGGTCATCAGGTTCCTTAAGGGGGCGAGAAGGCTAAATCCTCCACGGCCCCCCTCTATACCCTCTTGGGACCTGACTCTAGTGCTCACAGCACTACAGCAGGGCCCATTTGAGCCTTTGCAGATGGTCGAGCTGAAATTTCTTTCGATGAAGACTTTGCTCCTGCTGGCATTGGCCTCCATCAAGAGGGTAGGGGACCTGCATGCATTTTCGGTAAACGATTCGTGCCTAGAGTTCGGGCCGGCTGACTCCCAGGTAACCCTGAGGCCCCGGCCCGGCTATGTGCCCAAGGTTCCCGCTACTCCCTTCGGGGATCAGGTGGTGAACCTCCAAGCGCTGCCCTCGGAGGAGGCAGACCCAGCCCTAGCTTTGCTCCGTCCTGTCCGAGCCTTAAGGTGCTGCATAGACCGGACGCAAAGCTTCAGGACCTCAGACTAGCTCTTTGTCT
>NW_015515233.1:0-3233 GCF_001515645.1 Sinocyclocheilus grahami | reverse complement strand
CTTCAGGGAACGAGGGTTACCATACATAACCGAGACGTTTTCTGAGTTAAGATGAAATTAAAAAAAAAAATCAGTTGGCTGGAGATTTAAAAAAGGAGATTGATTAACTGAAGGAGATTTTCAATCTTATAACATGTAAATGGTTTTTCAGCAATCTGCAGGTAAAACTGTCAAGATTGAAATAAAGAAATAAAGAAAGAAATAAATTAATGATGTGACAAGATTTATTTTGATAATAAGCTACACTTGCACACTGCCTGTTCCCACAACAGCCCTACCATTTTGAGATGCTTTGTGAATCAGGTACTTTCCCGTCCATCCCAAATTACCATTTTCATTTTAAATCTTTTCATAACATGACCCCTGAGCTTTCATTGGAACAAGTGAATTATGTGCTGGTAAAACGAGTGCTCATTATCTTCCAAATCATCCAAATCTCTTATGCTTTGTGAGTCTCTCATGTGTCTCTTTCTATCTTAAACACACAAATACTCATAAAACACACAATAATAGCAGAAATACATGGTGTACAATCTATTCTAATTCAATCCTGGTTGGCTTAACAATGTGGGAGTTTTGTTTATTAATCAGACCTCTGTGGTGCACAGGCCCAATGAGAAAGTGCTGCAGTGATTAAAGACTGCAACAACCCAAGAACCTGATGAATCTGTGTATTTTGTCTTTCTCTCTGTTTTTCCTCTCCCACAATCCATCCGTCAGGAATATACCAGACAATAAAGAGAGAGTGTTTTGGTGGTGAACCCAGTTGCAGGTATTTATTAAAACAACACTTGAACTGAACTTGTAAGTATTGCAAAATGTGAAATAGAGAGACTGAGTAACTGATGAATAACTGGTGAAAATGGTGAGAATCCTGAGCCCCTGCAGCTTTAATCGCTAATGGTAAAGTGCCATTTTCAGTCGTGAATGCTGTAAAAGAATGCTGTGCCAGAAGCTATTTGTACATTTTAAATGGTGTCACACCTTTTGGAATAAAATTTTTTAAAGAGAAATGCCTTGCTCCATGGTATAACAACCACACTTGTGAGCTTAAGATGCTTCTCAGAGCACAGGTGGAAGAGTACAATTTTATTTTGAGAGGCATGGAAGGAGGGTCTGAAAGCTCCAAGAACAGCATATTTCCAAGAAAATAAGCCAAATTTATTCAGTAGCCAGAATGACAAAGAACAAAGCAATGACAAATACTGATATTCCCTCACAGCACAGTTATGTTTAGGTATGGTAGGGTTAAAGGTATAGTTCACCCAAAAACAATTTTTTAAATGATTTACTCACCCTAAAGCTATCCTATGTTTATATGACTTTCTTCTTTCAGATGAATACACTGAGTTATATTAAAAAATATATATATATAAGTCCAATAAAGTGCACCCAACCATCATAAAAAGCACTCCACATGGCTCTGGTGAGTTAATGAAGGCCTTCTGAAGCAAATCAATGCATTTGTGTAAGAAAAGCATCCACATTTGAAACTTTATAACCCGTCATCTCTAGCTATCACTAAATGTCGTACACGCGTACACGAGAGAGTGCCATTCCAGCGGATGGCATAGGACATAGGTGTCGCCATTTGTGGGCAGGCTTTAGCATGGTTTAGATCCTGCCATAATCACTATCAGTTTATTTGTGTTAATAAAGACATGTCAGATCACACACAAGTTCCACAGGGATCAGTATTAGGCCCCCTGCTTTTTTCATTGTATAATCTTCCCCTGGGCAACATTGTCAGGAAACATGGAGTCATTATTCATTCCCAGTGATATCCCAATGATATTCAGCTTTACACTGTCTCAAGTTAGGTTAGTGCATTAGTGAAGTTTAACAGTTATTTGACATACAGAAATTGAATAATGAGTCCCTAAAAACAAGGGAGTCAATATCACATTAAGTATTTTGTGTGGCCACTACATTGCATCTCATCATCATGGACTGCACCAGAATTGCCAGTTGTTGCAGATGTTTCCCTAATGTTCCACCAAGACACTTGCAAGTTCCCAAACACATTTGAGTGGGGCACATGGTTACATGGCTTTCCACTTCAAGTGCTATAGAAATACATTTGACTAGACAATATGAGTAACAAACTAGTTAGCAACGTTTGTAGAAAACTTGGCCCATTTGAGCATTCTGCCATGATGTCACAAAAGTGACTGCACCACCATAAAACCTTATCTTGAATTAACAGGGAATTGTACGATTTTAATGAGAAAACATCACATAACGAGTCAGCATTTTTACAAATATATTAAACAAATATACAGTTATTTGTTTAATGTTGGGAATTCCCCCTGTGTATTGAAAAGTTACGTACCATATTCATTACAGTAGCGAACATCAGATTAACATGATAAACATCAGACGGACAATATCCTCAAAATATTTCTGTCATTAATTACTCTCAGGTCATTCTGTAAGACCTTTGTTCATCTTCAGAACACGAATTAAGATATTTTTGATGATATCCAAGAGCTTTCTGACCCTGCATAGACAGCAACGGAACTACCATATTCAAGGCCCAGAAAGGTAGTAAGGACATCATTAAAATAGTCCATGTGGCATCAGTGGTTCAACCTTAATTTTTTGAAGCTACGAGAATATGTTTTGTGTGCAAAGAAAACAAAAATAATGACTTTATTTAACAATTTCTTTTTTTTAGAATGCAGTATGAACAATCCAGTCATTATATACATCAGTGGCCTAGGGGAATGTTGGCCTCTTTAGAAATCTGCTACTGGAATTCTATAAGCTGGATCATTAAATGGTGAAGCTAATCTAAAATTCTTAGGATGGTTTCCTTAAAAAGTACATTCATACAGGTTTCAGACACAGTCTGTTTATTTATTCCTTCCTGTGCATCAAATGTGAGATATGAAGTACTTGTACAAGAGGTGTGGTGCAGCACACCACATAAAGCAGTCCTTCTTACAGCATCAGTACAAAGAGCTGCAGTAATTTAGCCAACAGCAACTAATTCCCACTACAATCTATAGAACTAAAGATATTTTTTCACACAGAGCCAGAATCCACATTACGTACAGGGAAACAAATGAAAAGAGTTGAATCCACAAGAGTATAACTTATACAATATGGACATAGACAAAACTATGTGCTTTTTTTAAAACTACATGCATAAAGAGGACAGTTTTCCACTTACTCAGAAAGTAATAATTTTTATGCTGAAAATAGGTAAGCTATATCAAATATAACACGTA
>NW_015515232.1:0-5452 GCF_001515645.1 Sinocyclocheilus grahami | reverse complement strand
ATATATATATATATATATATGGTTAGTGCTAAGAAATTTAAAAAACAAACAAAAAAACCAATAACATCTTTACATAGTACAACAACAAAGAGCTTTTGATGATCAAATTCTGCATTATACAGAACAAAATGCTTGGTTAGGTGGGGTTTAAATAAGCAACAAAACATGAATGAGAGATGAATGGTTTCTCACTGAGAACAGCATTAGGCAATGCGTGATTCTTTATATTAAAACTTTTACATGAATGACAGTGACGGATTGTTACGAGTCAAGTGGTCTACATTTATCAAAATCGAAACTGAATTTAGCCTTGTCTGCAAATGAACTACCAACCCACTCGTCGAAAACCAGTGACATACTCCCACTGTGTTTTTTACTGCTTTGGGTCTGGGGTCTTTGTGTAGCATTTACAGAAGTGAATTCAGTTTCTCCACATGCTCGGTGACATGTGTAGGGATTTTGTTTTCGCAGAGGCCCCAGGCTGGTGGGAACCCTGCTAATTCTGCTAAGAAGGTGTGAAATTATAAAACTGATTAAAAGTGATGTAAACTTGAAAAAGTGCCTCTTATTCACTCGGTTTTTGTTTCTAAATGGATTTTTAAACTGACATTAAAAAGACAGGACAGGTTGCAAACAAACATGAAACTAGCCATTTTCAAAAGCACTTTGATTTATCAATTTAAACTGACATACGTTAAGAAGAAGGTGGATGCATTCTATCTCCCCCCACCAATGTTACCACAATGGAGAAATACTTTAAGCTTTGTCAGGTTTTTTTCACTATTTAAAAAAACAAACAAATGGGAAAGTTTTATTTTTTTTTAAAAAGAGAGAAATGTGAAAATGTGTATACTGACTGGTTCTCGTACATCACTACCATATTTTTAAACACATACTTTGGCAAAACTCTAAATCTCCAAAATATCAAACACACACTGCATATGGAACATGTGCAGGTAGTTTTTTTTTCAGCTCCAGCAATACGAGTATGTTATGATTTTACAAGACTGACTTCTGAATCAACCATTTAACTTATAAAAGCTACTTTTAATGTAGTTTATGAGATGTCCCCTTTTGGTGACCTCATTAAACTATATTTATAAAAGTGTTTTATATGCACAGAAATCAAGCAAGTGTGTCTGCTTTAATGCAGTGTCTACTTTAATGTTTCAAATAACTTTTGTAAAAACAAAATGGCAAAATATGGGTGAAATAATGTTCCATGATCATTCGACGTAACAGATATAATTATGTACAGCAGACTTATTATTCTTCTGACCTGTACTTATTAAAATGTACAATATAAATGAATAAGGGATCATACTAAATTCTTGATGACAAATTGGTAAAACCTAGTGGTCTGAAGGATAGTGGCAAAGATTGGTAAATATTTAAAATGACAATTAATTAGTATTTTGGGGCTGCACTGTGATCCTTAAACAGTCTTTTAATGTCATCTAATGATTTTCGTTCTAAATATCTTCTTTACTATCAGTATTCTATTCTATATTCTGTACTATCAGTCTTTTTTGGTATACAAACTATTGTTACACTGAATTACATGTTTTTTTCCCCTGTAAATTATGGTAAAAATGTATAATACCCATTATTTTTTGCTCAGAAAAAAAAATTAAAAAGAAAAAATAAAGCTGTACTTTTATAGTTTGCTTGAGAACCCAAAACTTATCATTTTGTACTTTATTTACCCATAAAGGGTGCATATTAATACCTTACAAGAACATATTAATAACTAAAGTGTACATATTTTGTACAGTACCTGTCCTATATCCTATACATACACAAAAAGTAAGTCGTGCCAGCTGGTTTGCAATAAAACATGGCCTCAAGAAAATCTGCTCAACACAATTGTGCTTCAGACATATGGAAGAGAAGGCTTCTGTTGTCAATGAACAGACTCAGCTGGTGAAGTACAAAGGGAGAGTGCATTAGGAAAGAGCCATTGGGAAAACAATTAAGACAACAAGTCTGTTTAATGAAAAACACAACTAAAATATGTTTCTCTGCCGCAGCATAGCAGACAGTTCTAACAACAGCCTTCCCCATAAAAAAAGACATGGATAGGCTTGTGCGGTAAGGGAGGTAGCTTCCTCCAGCTTTAATGTTTATTCTTTTGTCTTAAGTCCACCTGTCTCATCACGCAGGACCCTGTGCGGTCCGTTTCCTTGTGGCATCAATCACAGAGCGCTCCGTCTGTGAGCAGCGCCTTCGCACATCTCAATGGATTTAGTGTTTATATTACATCCTCTCTGTTTTCTCAACATGTAAGGCCCTATTTAAGGGGAGGTACAAAAACAGGGGCTACCACTGCAAATGTTACACCCAACCGTGAATCACATGCAATGAATGATGCTCAACTGAAGCTGTATAAGGGGGGTGCAAGAAGATCATTCAATCCATTGAGTCCACAGTGCATCTATTCAGTAGATAAAGGGCGCCCCTAATGAATTAAACACGAAACAGTATAAAACAAGACTACCAAAGATGGCAGTTGATGCATTAAAACAGAAGAAAGACTGGATAAAACCATGTTGAATGCATCTAGTTTACTATAACATTGGCCAGTGTGGGTAGTAAGAAACTACATCTCATGTTGGTATGTTGGTACTATTTAGTCCAAATAGTAATATTATTTCAAGTGACATATGCATAATTAACCTACAGACACATTTTACTGCATATTAATTGTTAGGCCTACATATCAGGCAATAGCAATAAACCAATACTTGTTGTGGCCATGAAATTCTTATTTTATTTTTAGTCAAAATAGTATAAGATCATTCTTCCGTGTAAACAAATAATTATAATCCAAAAGTAGCCAGATTCGAGTGTCATATAATAAGATGATTTTTACTGGTAATTAGTACCAGAGATAACATTTCAGAAATATGACTAATTCACGCAGGGTGTTATCTACACGCAAAAATAGTGACTCTAAAGTGAGAAGGGCCCTCGTATCATTTAAACTGATGGAGGAGAGAAATCACAGTTTGAGTTTTGGATGACAGGGGGCTTCGCGAGCGCGTCCCATCTCAAAGCCCCTGAGTGGGGAGGAGCCCCGCCGACTGTTGTTTTATCTCAATGGGAGCGGGAGGAGAGACACAAAGCGCGTTGAAGACCCTCACAGTAACCATGGAAGCGCAGGAGAATGGCCTCTCATCCGCAACCGATATTAATTGATTAAACGTTAACATGTTTATAAACGATTTTATCTGATGTGTTTATTATCAGGAGGAGGAAGAAAAGACTAATCAAGCCAATCTGTCATAATTGGCTGTAGGCGCAAGAAAAGTGTACGCGAATTCAAAGAGCAGTGCGTTGTGACCATTATGCTAAAGCAAATACTGTGACATACATTTTAAAAACAGTTTAAATTGAATGTTTTGGCCATTGTAAGAAACAGCTTATTAAAAAAAGAAAAACTGCAAACGTATAAAACAAATATCTCGTGTAGATTGAACTATTGTAAACTGGCCGTTACGCTTTGAAGCCCTTGTGTCGCGCTGACCGGGGTAGCCTATATCACCAAATTGTTGCACAAAACAATTTAAAAAGACATGTAATGCGATGTATAAGTTACTTACCTAACGATTTGTTGTAACACTCCAAGGCAAAAGACAAAAGGTACAGGGTAAATTAAACCGGTCAGCGCTGTGTCCGTCAATGTGATGATAAATACATCGTGACAATCGCGCTGCGCTTCCACTGTTCCCGGACAGAAGTTGTTCTTGAACAGCTCAATCAGTTTGGGTAAGAGAGTGTTTTCTTACAGGGCGCTGGGTGGATTCTCCAGTCCATGCGGTGTGAGTGTGGATGCGCGTAAAGCTCGACATGCGCAGCCATGCAGTCCGTTAGGCGCTTGTCCCGTCTGAACTAGTGGACTTGGGTAGAGCCCTTGTCTTGTCTGAGCAGAGATGTGCTAATCTCATTAACCTCCGGGGCTTGACAGATCGAGGGAACAGCTCCACCCAGCGATCTGTCTTCCTCGGGCGGAGAGGCTATTTGGGGAGGTAGGCAAATGCAGTTTCTAAAATCAACCTGTGGCGCACCGCTACACTGTAGCTCTCTGATGATTCCCACAAACGATTCATACGCGAAACACCCATGATTAGACAGCACTTTCACTAGCCACTTTAATAAATCAGCCTTAATTTACTAGAGGCTGGTGTATTTTAAAACGGACGTAGGCTATAACTATTACCTATTTTTGATTTAGGCTACAGTGCACAGTATAAATGAGCACACCCCCTTTGAATAAATATTAAAGATGTATTTTCTTAATGGTCACTAATACAATGCATAGACAAAATGGCAAAATCCAAACGCATTAAACATATACTTAATAAAAACACAGACATACTGTATATGTCACAAATATCTGTAAAAGAAGTAAATTAGCCGATTTTGTTTAAATGAAGGATTGCAGAAACACCCTAGATTTAATTCAACAAATGTGTAATATTCTAGTACTTAGAATGTCCTCCGTATTTTTAAGTATACTGCACTGACCCTTCTTGGCACTAAGTGTAAAAGTTCATGACAAACATCAACCCTGTTTAACTCCTGGAGTATGACCTCTTTAACTGATCTGGTCTTTAATGGGAAGTGTTGTGTAACACGTAAAGATTGGATGAAATGCATGTCCACTGAAGGATTTTCACCTTGGGAGAATGCATATCGTCGTTGTCATGTTGCAAAAACGCCCAATAATGCAGGGAATCAGGAAAGAGTTGCATCTTCTGTTTCAAGATTTTGTATTTCATCACACAGTGGTGTGTGAATTCATAACAGCATTGATAATGCATAACGCCCTCACATCTTCAGCCATATACAGTATTTTAACTTTATAAGAGCTTTACTACTGAACTTAACTGTGGGAACCAGGCACTTTCCAGTGTACTCCTCCTCTAGAAACACCATAACATTTTGGATGCTGTTAGATTCGAAATGACTGACTTGGTCTCATGAGACCGGAGTATGGATTCCTAGAAGTCTATATTGGGCCTATCTATACTGTACATTATTACTGTACATCTATACGTGGGAACTAGCCTTTATGACAGTTTTGATGTAGATATTCAGGGACATAGCCTTATTAAGAGCTTAGTGATGATTGTTTTATTATGTATGAACAATTACTAAATAATAAAATATCCTGATGTATACCAAGTGCATTAATAAGAAGAAAATATAGAGCTGTTCAGTCATGATGCCAATTTGAACTGCACATTTTAGCATCCTGTATTAATTACACATTCATTATACAGGGCAATATATATTCCCAGTGTGCAGACCACTCTATTGACTTCCAACTGAAATTGTACCAGCAAAACCTACCTGACTTAAACCTGTCTGCAAAGTACAATATGTGACGTACATCAGTGGGAGAGGAGCACCAGCTGGAAAATGAAATGTGCACAAAAGAACAGTACAA
>NW_015515231.1:4949-5452 GCF_001515645.1 Sinocyclocheilus grahami | reverse complement strand
ACTAGCATTCCCTATTCTTTTTCTATTCTTTCTACTTGTTTTCTTATTTATTATAAAAACAAAACAAGCAAACAAACACACAAAGAGTCTTTTCAACCACACAGTATCATTATTTCTGTGCTACAATCATTAAAATAATCACAGAAGTACGGGGATAAAAGTTTATAGTTTGGATATAAATACTGATGTGTAAGGTAGTGATTAAAATAGAGTAAATCACCTTTTGAAAGTAATTAGACGTTTCAAATAAAGATTTAACGATTACGTTGTCACGCCAGTAGGTGGCGAAAAGGAGCTGTTATGTATGTCTTTGAATCATTCAAGAGATTCATTCAAAAACACTGTTCATCCAATAATGAAACAAGTAAATCTTGAGTGAGTCATTGAATTTTTCATTCATAAATTACATGTGATTTTTAAAAAAAAATCACATGTAATTTATTAATGAAAACATTTTCTCAATTTATCCAGAATTGTGCAGCTCTATTTTGCACACAAACAGC
>NW_015515231.1:2994-3201 GCF_001515645.1 Sinocyclocheilus grahami | reverse complement strand
ACATTGTTCACAGACTTGGAAGGATTTATAGAAGGAAACAGAAGGAATCTATTGAAGACAAAAGAACAATAATTTCCTTCAACAAGTGATCGAGATTACTTTGACAATGAGTCAAACACTAATGCAAACCTGGAAAGCAAAATGAATCCAGACTTACCTGTCGTGGTGGAGCAAACACGTCAAGAAAGATCATCTGAGAGCAAGCCA
>NW_015515231.1:0-1033 GCF_001515645.1 Sinocyclocheilus grahami | reverse complement strand
AAAATGAGAGAGAAAGACAGAAAGAATTCATTGGAGGTTACAAGCAACCTCCAAAAACATAATGATTGTCAGGACTGTCAGCATCGACAATGACAAATACCACAGATCTGCCATTACAAATGTTCAGTGATGCTCTGACTCTGAATCATGGCTTGTCCTGTTGTAGCAGTGATTGTGCTTCTGCAGGCCGGCTTTGACCACTGGAGTCCTCACACTGAAACACAGACATAAATATTTGTCATTGAATTTACTATTAGGAGTGGTTAAATATTAAGCAACCGACGTTTGATATTTTACATGTGAGTATATATCCAAGACACTTTTTATTCAGAGCTAGCTACACCAGATTACACCATCCTATTTGAAATCAATGGATTTCCAGTATCCCCAAATGTAGAGTTCACTTCAGTGTGTAGGGACCCTCAGCAAAAATAGCTATCCACATCCTGGTACTGACCCTAAAGTCTGCTTTTGTCTGATAACTCTAACTTGCTTTGGGTTATATCTATCCAGGTGTATGTAATCAAACATTTGCAGTTCATCCAGGATGCTGCAGTCTCCAGCTGATGTTCAGCCTTCCCAAATATTCACATGTAACTTCTGTTCTCTGCACCTCCCACTGGTTCCCTATCCCTGCTAGTTCAAACCCCTAACCCCATAACAAGGCTAATCTTACATTTTGTTGACCACATGATGTTTTTCCTGTGCTACCCTAGCCTATGGAAAAACAGAAAAGTGTCAATGTGATCCATCTTGCTGCACTGATATTACATGTAAAATATAGTTACCACGTGGTTCACTGCCTCCTGAGAGTTAGTAGGACTGCTGTCTGGAGTTGAACCAGCACTCTCTCGTCCTGTTGAGAAACAGTAAAATGTCAAAGTGTTTCTCCAGTGCTGTGCATGAGGTGCCATAATAACTGGGGATGCACCAATCAATCAATAAAAAAAATGGAAAAGGAAAAAAGTAGCATGTACAGTGGTGAAAAGCTTGCATATACAACTCATGATGCTTTGCTGTGTGTGTGTGTGTG
>NW_015515230.1:3621-5453 GCF_001515645.1 Sinocyclocheilus grahami | reverse complement strand
GGGGAGACATAACACTGTGATTATATATATATATATATATATATATATATATATTACAGTGTTATATGCTAAAATAATAATAATAATAACAATAATAATTTCATGTCATCATGTCGCCCCCTTGGAAGTTTGATAAAGACCTGGTCCCCGGCCCAATGCTTGAGAACCACAATAGAAACTAAACCACGAAAAGCTTTTACTCAGGACTAATTTCATGTATTTTCATGAAATGTTTTGCTTGAAAAGTGTGCCTGTGTGATTTGCAATGACATCCATTTTAAGCTAGCAAATGCTTATTTGGGCCACTTTACTTTTAATCAGTGTATCACAGACTATTTTATGACTTTCTACTCTTTTACTGTGGTAACAGTACTTACGCTCCGAATCTTGGTCCATGGTGTCTCATTAGTGTCTGTGGCATGTCCAGTTGGAGAGAGCTGAAATGAAACAAAGTCAAAACTAATTTTGTGACACATGGTTAAAGATAAGCGGTAAAGGAAGTGGCATGTAGAAACATTACTTCGGCGTGTACTTTATAGCATTTAAGTACAATAAACCCAAGTTTGGTCTATCTGAATATACAGAAACAAAACTAAATTGTACAGAATACAGATACAGGAGGTGCATGAACTTTTAACAGAGAATCTCACCTGGTTGTTCAGGGACGTGTTTTGAAGCAACCTTAAGGCGCTTGTAATATTTGAAATCGCTTATTATCGACATGTCTGCTTCTTAGATCCGAAAAACGCTTAACGAGCCACTACTAACCCAGAATGAACCGGATGAGTATTAATTCGCCACCCCACCCAAATATACGAGGCAAGACGGGAAATATTTCAGAATTATTTTGACCCGTTTAGACAGCCCACACAAGAGCGCGCTGGTCAGCCTTATTAAATAGACATGAAATATAGTTGTATGTTAACATACTCTTATCCAGCTCTAAATTACCCGTCTTGTTCAAGCTGTTTTCGACTGCTGGTCTTATCGATTTATGCTCAACATATGTTGTAACCGTCATATTTTTAAATAAAGTAAAAGTATATTACGTAAAAGTACATGTAAACGCCTATTAGAATTATTCTAAAAATGTCCACATTTAGTTTCACTTGTCTTTTTGCTGTGAAATAGGCTATTTCATTTTCATAATGTATGAACAACTTTTATATTGGTAAATAATATTTAAAGATGGACATTTACTCGACTGAAGCAACTTCAATCATATTTTTTAAAAGAAAAATCATGTTAATGTAGGCTATATCAAACGTTACAACAGACTCAATTATTATTGTATTACATTGAATTATAGATTTTGCCTACCATGATTACAAACTTTGATCATAAAACTAAGGATTTAAATTTAATCTCATTATGACATTATTGGGAGAGTGACAACTAAAATTTAAAAGCATTTTATGTAAGTAGTCTGTAATAAATACCTTATTGATTTACAAACTATCAGAATTTCATCTTACTTTTTGGCCGTATAAATAACATTTGCACCAAATTGCGTATTGTTGTTAATTTTGGGCCTCTGAATAAAATTGAGGTGTTTTTTCCTCCTCGCATATTAGCTCCATGTTTTCACTATATAGGCCATAAAATATAATACAAAACATAAAACACATATGCAAACTTTCTCTAAGGGCTCCATAAATAGTTTCATTAAAAATCTTATGTCAGGCTTTACAGGGCAAAAATAACAACAAAAAAAGGTTAAAAGTACTGTGGCTTTTCCATTCTGCAGTTATGGTACTGACCGATATTAATACACATATTTTAGGAGAAGCATTCCTGGAAGTGGTCTCCCTTCCTCTAATTTTTGATTGATG
>NW_015515230.1:1472-2838 GCF_001515645.1 Sinocyclocheilus grahami | reverse complement strand
TAAACATCATAAAACTCTGTTGTAGTGTTGTAGTATACATTTGAATGTCTTGTACTATTAGTCCCAAAACAAAGGCCTTAGAAATGGAGAGACAAGATAAAACACATGATAAATCATGTAGAAATATGTCAATATACAAAGCCAACCAGTACATTTAGAATCACACTGCACACAATGATCATACGCTATAGCTATTAAAACTTGTACATTTCATGTACAATGTTCAAACGATATTGTATAAATTATATTAAAAAAAGTAAATTACTTGTGTTACTGGCTGGTGTCATATTACAGTTCTCATTGTTATTGGCTCATTCATTTGTGTTAACTTTCATTCGGAAAGTCTCCATAGAAAAGCCCTGGAATTCAGATGAATCGTCACATTCTGGTTGCATCTATGACGACGCTCCATATAGCCTGTGCATTTTTGAGACTGTTTATGGCATATTAACCTTCGTAACCACAAAGCACAGCATCACTACACAATCTTTAACAAACCTGACATTCACATTTAGAGTATAATCATTATTATAATATAATTTGTTTGAAAAACATGCCTAAATGCAAAAAAGTTATTTACTGCTGATTAAAGAAAAATACTTGTTTGTTCCTCACAAAAAGGTTTTGTGACTTCAGAAGACGAATATGCCAGACAAGTCATATAGCTCTTTTTCTTTTACTTTTTAAAGCTGATAAAATTCCAGTCTCCATGAAATTACATGAAAGCCCAGCACATTTAGTGATGCAAAATGAATGATGATAGATCAATACAAACCTGTCAAATGTCATAAGACAGGCTGCTCTTGTGTTGGAAGTCTGCAAGATCTCGATCCCCTCCTCCAGTAAAAAGTCAGCATGTACCCTATATGTGGATACACATTATGCAGATGATTTAGACTTTAGGAACTTGTAATACCATACTTAATACTTTGTTTTCCACACATTCATTTGAATAATTCCATAATGATTTAAATGGATGAGCCATGTACTATACCGATTGGGCTATTTCATTTGCATCTGCTAGTAAGAGCATTGCGAAATAAAATTATAGTAGTTATTTAATGTGGCTTTTAAAAAAGATTTTTGCTTACGAAACAATTTAGTGTATCTTAGGAATTCTACACCTCAATGCACCTCGTTTGGAATGACTTCTAGCCATTGTTGAAGACAGCTTTTGTGACATGGTTAAAGATAACCCTAGTGGTCTGCGGTAAAGGAAATGGCATGTAAAAAAATTCAAGTCATATACAGTCCCAAAACAAAATTGTACGGATACACCTGCCTACAACAACGCCAGTAACCCGACAAGAACCGGATAAGTTTAAAGGGTTACTCCACCCCAAAATTAAAATGTTGTCATTAATCA
>NW_015515230.1:0-345 GCF_001515645.1 Sinocyclocheilus grahami | reverse complement strand
TTAATCTTACTATGCCATATTACTGGGAGATAAAGAGAGACTGATTACAGTATTAATATGATAATTGATGGTACTTCAAGGAATACCACAGTAGTAACATTAAACATGTTCAAAAACATGTTATTAAAAAAATACATGGTACATAGTGTTATGATCTGATTCATAAAAACATCATCAACACACACACACACACACACTATAAAAATATATCCAGTTCAGGGTGTCAAGAATTATACATTAAGGCAGTATGACGAGTCCTGTGTGAGCTGGATGGCCTCAGGTAGGACGCCCTGTGAGGTAGCCACCATCCTGATGCTGTTGCTGTGGGTCAGTTTCCTCTCATAC
>NW_015515229.1:4892-5453 GCF_001515645.1 Sinocyclocheilus grahami | reverse complement strand
GCTACCAGCACAGTTCAGGGGGCCACCAGAGTCACTCTGTGTTGTGTGACGGGGCAATGTTAATTTTGCTTGTTGTTTCAGTTATAGTTTTTGACTTAAATATCATTTAAATTAAGTAAATAAGTCGTTTTGTCATATTTAGGTAGACTAGATGTCATTTAAAAATAAATAACGTGATTTATTTTTAAATGACATCTAGTCTACCTAAAGGCTGGAACACACTGCACAAATTTTGCCAAGATTTTGTTTGTACACAAACTCCGTTTTTAGCTTCAGACTATGATTCCATCCATTCAGATGATGTACAAATCATAAAAATGTTTCTTTCTTATGAACAACGATTTAAAAAGGCTTGTTGTTGCGTTCAGTTGATTTCCGGGTTCTCCCTGTAACCATGTACAAAGTCGGCAAGTATATGATTTTTCGTGTTTTCAAATTGCGTGCATTCCTGCTTATTGATCTGAAGTTGATCTGCGTTATGTAGCTATGTTTACTGACTCAAGGGCCATTCACACCAAAACCACTAGTGTTATATATTTTGCTGACTTGTGTACTTACATT
>NW_015515229.1:0-1079 GCF_001515645.1 Sinocyclocheilus grahami | reverse complement strand
GAATTTTCCTTGGATGATTCAGAGGATGAGTCTCGATTTCGAATAAACTTTGAAAATTCTCTTGTATTTCATATTTTAGTGTTTGACAAGCTACAATAAAAGTGTTCTGACTTTACTGTTAATGTTTTTTTGGCAAATTGCATGGAAACCAATGGGGGTCAGAGTTGACACAAAAGGTAAGTAACAATTTTTGTACAGCCTTTCCAAAACATATGTGTTGAAACTTTGCATGCACATTCATGACCCTTAATGAGAAATATTTACAGAAATCCATAAATAAATAAAGTATTTTGAGTAGTTTGAAAAGCAAGTGTAGGTCAAATTGACCCCACCACAGCAGGGTTTAGATAATACTAACATATTAGTGTTAATACATTTACACAACTATTTTATGTTTTTTAATATTTGTATTGTTCAAGACATGGATGACAGAAAACTTATGAACACATAATTGTTTCCAGCAACCAAAAACGTGAGTGTGGACAGTAATTGTCATGTTGTGCCTTCTCCATGACACATGCACAATAAGTTATCCAAACAAAAGTGACTGTTTCTTTGCTGTTATGAGCCTATTGTTTAATTAATATTTCTTAATTGCCGTTTATTTTTTATATATGTATATAAAACCTTCTCACTTGTGAAAAGATTTCTACACCCCTGGTTAAGTTCTATTCTCTTGGTCACCATACCGTAAATTGTTAGAATTCCAGCCAGGATGGAAACGATCTTGCTAATGTAGATGATGATAGATCCACTCTCTTCTCCATACATGTTATGTTTTCCCAAATGCATTCTGTAATTTAGGGAATTACTGCAGGAAAGACAAAGCAGTTCAGAAACAAGTATCAACAAGTCATTGACAAAAGTACTGCGGTGGACCCAATGCTTAGTAATCTTATAAACTCATAACACCATGGTACTTTGGTATATATCATACTGTACATATTTACATGGCACGGTAAGGTACTTCAAAGAATACCATAGTATTATTTTATTTTTAAATATAGCTTCCTTTTAAGAACCTCAGCAAGTTAAGAGTTAAAAGTTAAGAGTCAGCCACGCCTACCTAAAACGGCTCG
>NW_015515228.1:0-5453 GCF_001515645.1 Sinocyclocheilus grahami | reverse complement strand
CCAGTCCAACTGCCAGAGTCCTTAGTTTGAGCTCTGAGTAAGCAATAATACATGCAGACTTTGCAAGAGAGAGAGATACAGCATGAGAATTTGACTGACTATGTGCAGATGGCAAGTGTTTTTCATTTGAAAGGTATTGACAGAGAAAGGTGGACTGTTAGTATTGCTGACAACCAACAATTCTGTTCAGTCTGTTTTGGCAAAACCGAATCAGTATCTGTATTTAGAGATGAGACACGGATCCAGTTTATGCTTAATGCAAACTGAATGCATGTATTTGGACTGGGCCTGAAACTCTAGGATCTCAGTCTTGTTATTTTTAACTCGTACTTATCAAAGCTACGGTTTCCTGGCTGTTTCTCAAGTTGTATCCACCCATCGACTGCAATCTGATGTGTTTTGAAATGCACCCTAAATAAAGCCCAGGACTTTGAGGGTCACGGTTAAGAACATTCCAGCCAGTTTCCGTCACATTCTGGTGGAGGATGTCATTTATCCTCCATCTTTTGTTGTCCTCTTCTGGCTTGTGCAAAGGTTTTCAGGCTCCAGGTCTATTTCAGGCAGGCAAAGAGGGTTTTCCCACAATGCCACTGAGTGTAGGCCTATATGTGACAAAGGAGCTTGTTTTTGCTTTATTCACGCCTCTTGACATCTACAACCAAAACAGGAAGATAAACAGAGCTCCTTCCTGAAACACTCTATAGCGTGACAGACCAGTGGTGATTTGAATGGATACACCATGCTATTGGTAGCTTACTTGTTTGTGCATGCGACTACTGTTTGTAGCGCAAGGTCTAAAAACACCTTGAAAAATATGTGTCTGCTCATTAGATCAGCTGTAAATTGTCCTTTACCAGTACAGGCTCAATGTCAAGCCTAATCTGTGTCCCTGTGGAAATCTTTCATCTGTATTTGTCAGGTGGAAGTTAGTACCCATTGTCCATCTTCCTCTCACTGAAAACATTTTCATCATGGATTTACTGGAGGCCAGCCACTGTAGAATATTACGTCAGACACACTGTCCTCGTATGCCCTGTTCTGATCATATGTTTCTATTTTTCTTTTCTTTTTTTCCAAATTTGAACAACGAGGCTTTTGATTAAATGAATTTTCATCTTCATTGTCTACAACCTTGCATCTAGATCTACTTTTGAACATGTCTGGAAAGCATTTAAATGTAAATAAAGTTAATCATGTTTTTGTAACTAACCGTACACTAGACCTACATAACACCATTGAACAATTTAATACATTCTCGCGGAATAAAAGTGTTAATTTGCTTGCAAAAAATCTTACTGACCTCAAACGTTTAAACATTAGTGTATACCTCATGGAAAACTCAATGACAAACACACTAACTGTATTCTCTCTTTTCTTGTAGGGACAAAAAAGAAGACCAAAGTCATCAAAAATAATGTCAATCCTGTCTGGAATGAGGTTGGTGAATTGCTTCTTACATCTAACTCACAAATATGAATTAACCACTACTGTTACTATAATGAAATGTATAAACGTTTTGCCAATACATGATTCGGTTTCATCATTCTCTTTTCTTTCTCCCAGGGTTTTGAGTGGGACTTGAAGGGTGTTCCTTTAGATTCTGGAGCAGAGCTTCATGTTGTGGTCAAGGACCATGAAAAAATGGGCAGAAATAGGTAAGGCCATTTTCTCTATTTTGTAATTCTCATCTCAGTTTCAGAATCAGAATGAATCAGAATCAGAATGAGCTTTATTGCCAGGTATGTTTACACATACGAGGAATTTGTTTTCGTGACAGAAGCTTCCACAGTGTAACAGAATGACAGTGACAGAACAAAAAAACAGATAATAGAAAAATAAGTTAAATAAAAATAAATTAAAAATAAAGTAAATAAGGAATAAAAATATACAAATCGACAATTGTATGTACAGGTTTCTCTTTCTGTTCATAAGAGTGCATGTGTCCCTCAGAATATTATGCAAAAGCAGCTCCTCTGCCGACATGAAACAATTGCTCAGCAATTCAGTTGGGAGAGCTGTAGAATTTATGGAATGCACCATTGTTTAAAACATCCACTTCATTTGCTGTGCGTTCCCATATTCTCATTATGACCAATAGTGGTTCCTTACTGGCCTTTCGCTTTATCTAATCTCCAAGAAATTAGAGAACATATATAGAACACACTAAATGTGCTTTTAGGTCATTTTGTTCACCTATAACAGTAGTAAATGTCAACTTAATTTTAATTTAAAGTTTTTAAATTCAGATAGTTTTTAAAAATCCATTATCCCATGTTTATCACATTAGTATTTATATTAAATTGCTTCAATACAGCATCCCACTCTGACACATTTACATTTTTCGTTTCTAAGCAATAGAAAGTCATACATGCTCGTATAATAAGTGACTGTCTACCTGCATGTTTGGGATTGGTAAGTTTTTTTTTAAATGTTCTTGCTCATCAAGGCTGCGTTTAATTGATAAATTGATTTTTTTTTAAATAAATGAATTCTATTTTAATGTAATTTGAATTGTAATTTATTCCTATGTTGGCAAAGCTGAATATTAAGCAGCTGTTACAGTCTTCAGTGTCACATGATCATTCAGAAATTATTATAATATGCTAATTTGGTGCTCAAGAATTTTTTCTTAATATTATCAATGTTGAAAATGAGTTTTGCTGCTTAATATGTTGGTGGAAACCGTGATACATTTTTTTTTTCAGGTTTCTTTGATTTAAAAGAACATTCTGTAGAACAGCATTTATTTGAAATGGAAATCTTTTGTCACATTATAAATGTGTTAACTATCACTTCTGATCCATTTAAAGCATCTTTGTTAATAAAAGCATTGTAGTGAAGTCTGAATTTCTGTAGTGAACCATTTATTTGACAAAAAATGATATTTTAATGGACTAAATCATAACTTTTTTTTGCATCAGTACCAATAATCTTCATGCCAAAACATTGCGTTATCTTCTTATGTTTTGTGTGTTTACTAGTCGAATAAACACACAAATAAATAACAAAGATGAACATAGAGTCAGTAAATGCTATATTAGCTTAACACACTTGAATATTGGGTGAAATATTATCAGTATAATAAAGGAATAAAGTAATGTGAGAGGAGGGAAAGAAAGGAAGGAAGAGGGGAATGCCCACAGGAAGTGAGCAAGGGTGGTTTGCCATGTTTCCTCTTTCCTTTCAAACCTTATCTGAGCCTAAGAATGAAACAGAAGAACAGCAATTTTTAGAAAAGCTTGCCAGAGAGTGAAAAATCTGTCATTCAGGGTCAGATGCATAGTCATGTGTCACAATTGTTTAGCTTAGTAACAGCATGTCTGTGTGTATTTTTAATTTCTTGGCATTAATCCTCATCTTTAAATAGCATGACAGTTGTTAAATAGCCTTTTGTGTATCTTTACAGGTTTCTGGGGGAGTGTCGGGTCGCTCTTCGAGATGTGCTCAACTCTCCCAACCTGGCTGCTACTTTCACTGTGTCCCTGGTAGACACCAAAAGAAACAGCACAGGGGTGCGTTTGATCTGTTTCTCACCGTCTATCAAATTTATTTTCACACTCACTGATTGAACAACATACAGCCTGGACCTTTACTGTTGGTGGCAACATCCCACCTGCATGTCTACTACAGTCTGTACTTCCCCAGTATCCATAGTGAAAAGAATATTTTCCATCAAAAATTCACGTCATCCTTGTCTTACATGTAATTTAAGAAAGACATTTTGAAGAAATACTACAAGGCTATGTCTTACACGACACAGAGTGCCACTTCCTGGCATTGTGTGTGGGTATGTATGCGTGTAGGTTGACGTTGGGTGATGGAGAGGGAAAGGTGGAGTTGGTTTACTTAGCTCCTTTGCATCCGTCTGCTCTTGAAATATAGCTGATTTCCGGAAAGTACGTTATAAGGTATCACCCTGACGCCGGTCTAATCTCAAAAACAACTCCAGCATGCAACTTTTCTGTCCCACCCTTCCCAAAAAAGCTCTTCACTCTGAACTTTGATGGTAATTTCAAAATAAATCAAGTATTTTTAAAGCAATTTCACATTTAATTTAGCAATGTTACACAAATAAAAAACTCTACAAAGGGGGAAAAAGGGTAATAAAACAGGTATACTTGCAACAGAAAGAAAAAGCCTGATTAGGTGCTTAACATCTTCAGAGTTAAGTAAGGTAAAAATACAAAATACAGATCAAATATACAGTAAACAGTATTATTTTGAAGTATAATTTAATTACTGTAACGCCATCAGTCTTCAGTGTCACATGATCCTTCAGAAATCATTCTAATATGCTGATTTGCTGCTCAAG
Organism: Sinocyclocheilus grahami; assembly: GCF_001515645.1. Lineage (NCBI taxonomy): Eukaryota > Metazoa > Chordata > Actinopteri > Cypriniformes > Cyprinidae > Sinocyclocheilus > Sinocyclocheilus grahami. The sequence continues at coordinate 1,141 of NW_015515228.1, read as the reverse complement.
AAACATTTCTCATTATTATCAATTTTGAAATCAGCTGTGCAACTGTGAGTTTTATTCTGGAAGTAGATTTTTGTTGCATATTTTTACATTGTTGTTGCATCGTTTCAGATCTTCAATCTGTGTTCTCTCTTTCAGGCCACAGTAACCCTGCAGGTTTCTTACATCCCTCCTCCAGGCATGGCTCCCATCTTCCAGCCTCCTCCACAGCCAGAAGCCCAGCACACGCCAGTGGAGCTGGACACAGTTACAGGTCAGTCTGCTAACATTCTAGCTTCCCTTCATAAACACATGTACTGTAAGTTCCTTGTTAAAGGATGCTTAAATTTGATTACACTAATATTTGTCAAATCAGGGCTGCATCAGTGTGACAAGACAGTTGTTTTTAACTTGTGTATATGTAGTTTTCTCATTGGACACTATGGGCGAGGAGGACACTGAGAGCATGCTGATGATGGACGTGGTGGAGGAGCCCGAACCTGTGCCAGGGCCCCTGGGTCAGGACACCGGGGCCCCTACAGCACCACCCAAAAAGGCCCCACCGAACTTTAACCATGGCCTTAAGAAAAAGAAACGCCACAGCAACAAAAATCCCCTGTCTGACAAACCCCAGAACCTCCAGGTATGTATGTGTGTGAATGAATCCACAATTTGCTTTGTCGTATATATGCCACCTTATTTCCTCACTCATTTTTTTTTTGTGTATTTCTGTGATTGTGCCACAACAAAAATGGCTTGAAAAACTGTAATAAGCAGATTAATAGTGGTTTCTTATTGAGCCGTACAGAATGGACTCCCTAATTATATTTATCTGTATTAAATGTCAAACCCTGTCCACTCAATTTAAATGTACTATCATTTTCATTCTATGATTCTGCTTTAAAAATAGTGCCACCTTGTGGTAATACAAAGTAGGTGTAGTAAGCCAAAAATTTATTTTGGCTTTAAACTCGTTTATTTGCTCTAGGCAAGACAATGTGTTCTATGTGTTAATAAAACAAACATCTGAGCATTGTTTTCTAGAATAGATCCAAGAACAGCAAAAAGCATATTTAAGCCATTGGTTCTCATCTGAGCTGAAAGATTTGAGAAAAATACAAAATTATAAATAAATAATAAAATCCAACTAACAAAACAACCTAGA
>NW_015515227.1:2515-5454 GCF_001515645.1 Sinocyclocheilus grahami | reverse complement strand
GGCTGACTAAATACTTTTTTGCCCCACTGTATATATATATAAAACGTAATAAATATATTAAAAAAATATATTAAAAAACTGTTTTTATTGATAAATAATTAATAATAAATTTGATAATTAAAAATACATCTAAATAAAAAAAAAAGAACTGAATATGAAGAGAACTGAGAAAAGCTTGAGATTCATTTGTATTCAGATGCCACTTTCTTTCTTATTTTGTTATCTAATGCACTGAAGTGTGGCAAACAAATTGATACAAACACAGTAACAGTAAAGTATTACTTTAGAAGAAGGTAAGGAATCATAAGTCAGAAAATGAATCTGTCAGCCACTTGTTGTAAATCATGCTCTACTGCAGTTTGATCAGTTCGAGAGGCAATGGTCTTTTCTTATCCACATTAGTTTATCAAATTCACAGAACTCAAGTTATATTTAGCCATAGTCTACTGGAAGTATACATTACTCCTCATTTTATCTCTGAGGAGGAAGTTTCAAATCCTCCTTTTGTTCAGAGCAAGAGACCTTTGGGAAAACAGCTTGGAAGAGCGCTGTACAGTAATATGGAGATTTATGTCCACTTTTAAAAATCTCTCCTCAGATCACTTCCTGTTTCCTACCGCTGTTTACTGAACAGAGGCGGACCATTGTGGGAAATTTATTTTCATTTGCTTATCACCTTAATTGAGGCCTCCCAGAGTTTCAGCAACAACCATAATTCCATTACACAAACTATTTTGAGACATTTTATTAACTCAAATGAGGCTTCAAGCCCTCCCACCACACCTAATGTCACTCTGAGCAGCACACAAACAATCCCACACATCAATGCTCTGACGTCTGGCCAGATCAGACCATCAGGGCCTTAACAACCTCCACCAGCAGACTCAGAAGTCCTGTCTAGATATTGGTGCTTCCAATCCCTACAACTATCACTAGAAAACCTCTGACCCTGACCCTTATTTTTCTAATTGATCAGATATATGGTTTATGCATGGCAGGCAATAAAACAGGTGGGGAAAAGTCTCGTAGACTGAAATCCAGACTTGACGCGAGTTCTTCTGATCTATCCCAGTAAGCAACCACCCAGAATACCCTTGCAACGCCCTAGAAGCCATCCAGAATACCTTCACACCACATACATCACACTATCATCGTGGCGGTGAGTTTTGCACAGATAAGAAAATCTGTAATACAGAAACTTTCCTACCTGCTTCATTTCTTTTAACATCTGGAGAAATTTAAACCTCTCTTGGGTGTGTGAAGGAAGAAGGCTGCTCTGAACGCATTGTTCGAAAATCTCAAAATGTGCTTAGCCTACTACACAACCGTGAGACATGAAATGAAGTATTGTTAATACTGCAGTGTATTTCATTAGCGAGATAAGTGAAATATGTGCTGGGATGGCTGTATTTTTCTGTGCTGATTGCAGAGACGACACATCTGTTTTCATCAGAGATTCAGTTATTCTGCAATAATCATTGGAATCTTTTAATCTAATTATTCTTAATAATTTGGACGGCATAGTTGAGCAATGAATCTCATTTCAAACAGGGACTGGAGAAATATAATATCACAGAGGATTAACTGTGATTCTTTGATGGAAATGTGCCATTTGAAATTCTTATATGTAAACTATGTCAAATCAAAGCTGATATTTTTGTGATCACTGCAGTTTTTATGGATGTATGCAAAACCCATTATGTTACTATGCTATATTGATTATAAGTTACATGTTGGGTAGGACACAGTATTTATAATTTATAAGTTATGAAATATTAGTATCTACTGTAGTATTACAGCTAAAACTATTAAAAATTAAATAATTAAAAAAATATTTAAAGAAATTAGAAATGCCTTGGCAACAAAATAAAAAATCGAATAAATACATAAATAAAAGCAAACAAAATATACAAAAACGAAACCACAATATTATTAAAACTTAAACAAAAATTGAAAATATAAAAATAAAAGCTAATTCAACATGAATAAATACTGCAACAGTATATAAATAACACCAAAATAACACTATAGAAAATATTTTTATGTGGTTCTAAACCCACAGGACATTTTTTCAGTGAAATGCAAAAAAAACAAAAAAAAAACTGTTTTTACCATACAAAGAAAGTGAACAAAGTCAGATTTAAATAGACTTTGTCAGACTTAAATAAATAAATAAATAAATAAAGACTGACTGTTTGCACTATATTATAAGCCATTTGAAAGAGCTTTGTCTGTGGAAAATTTAAGTGGCAGCTATCACATTTCTCAAAATATATCAAAACACTCACGGCAATTCATAACTATTTTAGGCTTTGGCAAAGCAAATTGCTGCCTACATACAATATGAATTTGTACCTTTTGTACAATTTGCTTATGGATGGATTTGGAGTGGACCTTCATGCACACTTGTTTTCTAAAAACTGTAGGTTTTCGTACAGATTCTTACGAAATCGCCACCTTGTAAATGGCTTTCTCATGAGATCGGGTTGCATGTATTCAAATATGGCACTCTACATCAGGCTGCACATAGGCAATTTAAATATGTGGAAATGTGTTGATGTGGAGAATGTGTAAATGTCAATTTCTGGGTGCTCATTTACCTATAAAGATGCTTTCGCACACTGACACAAATACTCATGCGAGCTACTTTAAACTACAGCACTGCGAGATTTAGAGCTGGCAGTGTTGCTTTTCGCATAATTGCCAAAAAAAATCATGATTTTCTCTAACACACACACACACAAAATGTTTTTAATTTACTCACTTCTGCTGCCTCAAACTATGCGTAAATGACCAACTGCCTCGTCTGCAATTTTCATACGTCATACTGCTCGTGATAGCAAATGTATATGCAAATCAGATGGCATTATATATCAGATGTTAAATCACCGAGAATATGAATGCAGCTAATACGCATTTTATTCTCTATATTTTGGGGG
>NW_015515227.1:1001-2401 GCF_001515645.1 Sinocyclocheilus grahami | reverse complement strand
AATTCACACATTATCTTCCTTCAGCACTCTCCCATTATGCTAATGTGTTTTGAGGAGCGATTGCATCAGTATGAAAAAATAGAGTAAAATCTCTCTGATTGATTAGGTGAGTTAACATATCAGGACGGCCCACCCAAACACCCCCGTATGCCATTATGGGTGACACATAGACAACTGTTCATTTATAATCACTGCCATGAAGAGTGTGCAGCTTATAGAGTCGAAAGTAAGAGTTATTTTTTGGAATAAGCACATTAGTTATAAGACAGATAACTCAGATTGTGAATAAATACACCACAGAAAGAAGCATCATCATTCACTTAGATGTCAGTTTTGCGTTAAAATTACCAGTTTTTAGTTTAACAGGACAGGCTCCGTGACCCTTAAGTTCGCCAACATTCAAAACTTTAATACTTCCATTGTTTTTCTTATTTGCAAAACTGGCTTATTTTCCAAACAGCCACTCTATCAAAAACCAATCTTTCCATTTTGTTCCCAGACAAAAGCCGAGTTCTCAATAGGTCTTTTGTTGAAGCCTTACAACAGCATCCTCCTGTAATCCATTCCTCATCTTCTCCTCTTCATTTAAATAACAGTTCCGTACAGAAACCTAACCATTGTCGACAGCTTTTCACAACACCCTCCTATCAGCAAGTGAACCATTTCTACTCAGCGGCATGGGTTTGCCTTCACTGTAGGAAAAAGGAAGAGGTATTTCTACATATTTCTATTCTCCAAGGACAGATATTTCTTTTTATTGGGGGTTCACCGCATATTTTTCGGTTCTGTTGAATCTGGGTTCGATCCCAGTCCAACCACTGCTCAGTTCAGACACCGTTACAAACCACAAAGGCTTTCTTCATCGTCCTGCTCATCTCTTCCCCTCTTTTTCAATCTTCCTGCATATTAAACATACTAACACAACTGCCGCAGATAGTTTTGCTCTTTCATTTTATCGTCACGGTCACCTGTACCGCATGATTCAGTCGCTGTTGGATGTGAACGAGGTGCACGCAGCTCCATTTCTTCCTTGGGCTATTTACTTAATGGCTAATGCAAAAAAAAGGCCTCCAAAATGGAAATGGCACATTAACCCACCCCTTTTTTCCCATTTTCTAGCCCTCCTGCCTTTCTTCGAACTCCTCGTTCGGATAAATTACCGTGCAAACACATTATTACGAGGCACATTACTTGTTCAGCCCAATATATAAAGAGGAAAGGGAGATGAAATCCCATAAAATATTTAAAGCAACAGACTTCTAATCAACCTCATGATGGCTAACACACTGCCGGTTGTTTGTTTCTGAAAATGCTATACTGAACAAGAAATCTATGAAGAAGGAATAGAAAGTATATGTAACTGTATTTGCTGTAAGTACTTGCAAGGTGTTAATGTTTCA
>NW_015515227.1:0-617 GCF_001515645.1 Sinocyclocheilus grahami | reverse complement strand
AATAAGAATTGTATTTTAATATTAATACATTTATTTAAATATGTATTTAAATAAATGTATTAATATTAAAATACAATTCTTATTTTTAAGTGAACTATTCCTCTAGAAATTAATAAAGTATACAAGAAAACTGCTCATCTGCATATCTACAAAATATCTTTGCAGTATCTACAAAGTCAAGTCTGTATGTTTGGGGTGAATTAATTTCAGACGTTTAATATGGTCCAAAACAAACCCCTAAGCAGAATGTTTAAGGAATATCAGTCTAGCGCTGCCATGCAAGCACTGTAATGAGTTTATATGAAGCATGGGATAAAATGGCATTTTGTAAACATGCTAATCTGTGCTGAGAAGTCTGTATGATGGCAGGCTGTAGCAGTGCAGGGAAGTGCTGTGAGTGGACTGCTGCTATGTCTCTCGCAGCTTGGCACCATGACAGGCAGAGCAGGATGGGAGTCTTTTGTGTTAGTAGAGCTCAAAATATAAGAGTCTTACAGAAAGAGAGAGAGAACTGATGAAGAACAGAGACTGAGTGAAGAACAGACTCAAGTATAATCACATGGAAAGAGCTCGGGAAGAGGAGAGAGAGAGAGAGAGAGAGAGAGAGAGAGAGAGAG
>NW_015515226.1:4370-5454 GCF_001515645.1 Sinocyclocheilus grahami | reverse complement strand
ATATATATATATATATACACACACACACACTATATATCAAGTCTTCTAAAGCTAAATTGTACTATTGTGTCAAGCACAGACCGAAATTTGAGTAATTCACGGCAAAATCCTCGGCTGCAGCTTTTAAATCTATTTCCTGTTTTCATACTATTTACACACTCTTGAATATACATCTTAAAAGTTATGAAAGTAGTTTCAGCGATTGGATGGACACATGAACAGAACTAAATTGTAACGTATTTATACTTAATGGTGATATTTTGTAATGTCTTCAATGTATGCCAACTGTAATTAAAAAACTTTGTATTACATGTAATACTGTACAAAAAATATTTTATTATTTTAAATTCTTAGAATTATTTAGCTTTTGGGGACAATTGTGACCTGGACCTGGTGAGATTCACACGTCAATGGCAGTGAAAGCCCATGTGTCTAACACAAAAGTAAGTAAATTATGACATTTGGATGAACAATTACTAAAGCATATACTAAACAAAAAGTGCATAACAGAGAGAGAGAGATTCTCAAAAAAAAAAAATCGTTTATTGTGCCTCTTATTGTTTATATGGCTTTTTATATAACAGAATTTGTTGAACACGAACAAAGAACTGACAATACATTAGCCAAGTCTAGAGCACAAGAAAAATATGACGAAGAGTTAAAGTAATCTCAACATTCTGCTTGCTTTACGTGTGGCTGTGAAGCAACTCTGAAGGAGAAGAGGTCAGTATGACAGCTCACACACTCTCTGACAGCACCACAGTGATGACATTCATTTAACAAAGTACTACACTACAGCTTATTGAGTGCAGCCATCCTCACATTCAAAACACAAACACACACACGCAGACACACACAGCTGAGTTCTGGTCATAGTCATATTGCTTGACTGAGACTGATACCTTTTAATGTTCAGTGGCACACGACCACCAAATTGCATACTGTGTGTTTTTGGCAATAAAATGAATTAGGTAAAATTAGAAAAAGAACTATTTCTATAACGAAGATTAAAGTTCTGTAATGACTGTGTAAGATACGCAGATTTTTTTTCAGTTCATGGTGCCACGGCGGGATTTCTGAAACT
>NW_015515226.1:0-1798 GCF_001515645.1 Sinocyclocheilus grahami | reverse complement strand
GAATCCATTGAAAAAAAAAACATTTGATTTTCATCAAGATTTAATTCTAGAAAATCAAACAGAATAGTAATGCTAAGGTGATTTCCATGTAGTTTTTGGCTAGTAAACTGACCCTTAGTACTGATGCCACGCAGGTCAGTGATTTTCATCAACATACGAGGGAACATGTGAGGTTTGTTGGGTCGGCGGCGTCGTGCATAGATCTTCAGAGCTTCCAGCAGGGGCTCCTGCAGACGATCTACACGCTCAGGCTCCTCAAGATCCATTCGGTCTACAGAGAAAGAGTATTAGCATTAGCATACTAGTACCTCCATCCATTTTCCAATTCTGAATATAAGCTAAATCTATAATGTTAACATTTTTCCTGTTGCTTCATCTAGGTGGCAGCAGTGTTGCTACAAAATTGCATCATGTAATACCTCCACAAATGAGGCAGATGGCGCTGAGGAGTCCAGTCTCCGTATCATCCATCTCAAGGGGCAGAAGCTGACCAGCAAAGGCAAACACCAGGTCAGTGAGCGGGCCGAAGCCAGCATTATGCATCTGAGTCCGGTTGAGGGTGAGTCCATCTGAAAAGGTCATTGTGTCCTGTTCCGGTGTGTATCGTGTGCAGATTCGCAGCATCTGCAAGAGACACAGACATTTATGAGGCTAAGAATTATGTGAAAGTAATGTAGTAGATGCATGTTCTACATCAAGGTGAGATACTTAAAGGAAGGCACACATACTAGAATTTCCAAGCAGGCTGATTTAAGGAGGGTGATCTGATCTGCGATGGTGAGAGTGGTGAAGCCCGGAAGGCGTTTGGCAAATTCCACAATTTTAATGATGCACTTGGTGGAAAGCTCACTGAATTTGTCCCATAGGCCCAGATCCAGCTGAACCCGGTGGTCTGAGCTTGAGTTCTGATGAAAATAAAAAGAGAGAAGAGGTTAATATATGTGTGCATTAATATACGTTAAAATGAATTTTTCAATCAAAAATGAATCATGTACTCATCCACATGTCATTCCAAACCCATATGGCTATTTAATACATTGAACACAAGCAGAAATTTAGCAGAATATACAAAAAAATTCAGTCTGTTCTTCACACTTAGAGCATATGAATTATATTTACACTTTAATGATAGTTTATGGTTATTTTTTGTCATTTTGGAGCTTGATGGCCTCAGTGCTCATTTACTTTCATCATACTGAAAAGATTGTTCTTCAGAAAGAATTTCACAGAAGAAAAAGTCATACAGATTTGGAACAACATGAGGTTGAATAAATGACTATTTATCTTTTGTGTGCACTGTTCCTTTAAATTATGTTTTCAATAATGGAACATGTTTATCACACTACATCTGACATGGTCTGTTTACACCACTATAAATAAATTCCACATTCCATTGCTGACAGATCCACTCATTTTCAGAAAACACTCACTGTGGTGTATTTTCCCAGCTGGCAGAGTGAAGGGAAGGTCTCTTGATGTGCTTTGCTCACTTTATTGACCAGCTCCTCCAGTTCCCCACTCAGCTCGTAGCTCTCTGGCGGAACAACCTCATCCTTCACGTCCTTCTTCTTCTTATTTCGATCGTTGCGCACAGCTGAGAGTCACAAAGAGAGGCTGCTTAATAATTCTATAATAAGTTAGCTTCAACTGCCAAACTATGATCTTAGTACTTGTACATGCAAACTAGTCAAACTCTACAAAATGATGTGCCAGAAAAAACTTCTGATGATTTTGAGATTTTAATTTCTCAGAATTGCTGCAAAAATGCTACAATTTGTTTAATATACGCCCCCCCCCC
>NW_015515225.1:4622-5454 GCF_001515645.1 Sinocyclocheilus grahami | reverse complement strand
CATATAATGCCTGTCTAGAAATGCAGTCTATACAGGTGACTAACCAGCTTTTGACACATTCATTTCAGTGGCAATGCTGCTGCTGGATGTGGATGTAGTGACGGTGACAAAACCAACCACTGCTTATTATCATATAGTAATGGTCTTTATTTATGCATTTTTAAATATATTTCTGCCTTATTCCTCAAATTACTAGTGCTAGTGAAACCTTATGTTGTGTCTCAGCGTTAACAGGTTTTCCATAATAAATGTAGCTTTTTCTAAATCACAGACTGATTTTAACTAATTAAATAATAATTTCACCTAAAATGTTTAATTATTTCCCATTTCTAGGTCCTTTGCCTATCTGACTTTGAGAGACAGACTACCAACCATACTCACAAAAGTGATAGACACATTACACCGCAATAAAGACAATTTCTTCAAAGAATATGGAGAGGTATCCTTTGTGATCTTTTGCTTTTTTACATTTGCCATTGTTACAATCTTCAGTATTTTCAAATGTTATTCATAAAAATAAAACAGACCTGCCTGTACTTGTTTCACCAGATTTAACTTCTATATAATGTGTTTTATCAGGAGGGGATCCAGGCAGATAAGAGGGCCATCTCCTTCCTGTCCAAGCTGAGGAATGAGCTGCAGACAGACAAACCTGTTCAGGCTCTGACTGATAATGCTGAGGACACAGAGGCCTGGAATGAATGCATGCGAAGACAGCAGGACCTGCTGAAGACGGGAGGCCTGTCAGCTGGTTCAAGTCACCATGGCTCTATGTGGAGTGTTACATGTACCGGAGGATACAGGAGGCTCTGTATATGAAGTAAGGCAAATC
>NW_015515225.1:0-1402 GCF_001515645.1 Sinocyclocheilus grahami | reverse complement strand
GTGTTTTTTTTAGTTTTGTGTGTGTGTGTGGATGCTTCCTGGGTCTTCCAAGAAGCCTTGCCTCCATTCTAGAGCAACGAAAAGAGTCAAAAAAACAACAAAGATTTGATGTTACGTAAGAATCACGTGAACGCTATCTTTTGTGTTTAGGGGTCAGCGCGTACATGCTGTTTATCCTGTTTAGGCCATGGTTTTGGTCTTTGAACTGTTCTAGTTCCCTTACGACAAGAGCTAAGCTCAAAAGCAGACTTAACGATTTCAGCTGGTCTCAAATAAATGATTAAAAGACGTTGTTTATTTAGTGTTTTTCTCAGAAACCTGCGGGCAGCAGATCGAGACATACATTTTGCGTACATCATACACACTGTCTCACATAAAAGGTTATCAATACAGTTTGTTTTATTTTCAGCTCTATTTTGTAAAAGAACATAGCTAATAATCAGCATGTTTTAATAATGAATTAGCAGCCATTGTTTTCGAGGACAATGCTGCATATTTTAATTACAACAAATTATTATAAAAAAGACAAAAATATATTCACTTCTTGGGATTGTCCTAAATTCGTAAGATTTTTCTCACCAAGGCTGCATTTATTGGATCAAAATTAGACTACAGTGTAATATTGTGAGATATTACTGCAATTTAAAATATTTGTTTTCTATTTTAAAATGTTTTAAACTGAATTTATTCCTGTGCTGGCAAATCTGAATTTTCAGCAGGCATGATCCTTCACAAATTATTCTAATATGCTGATTTGGTGCTCAAGAAACATCTTAACATCATGTTGAATACAGTTGTGCTGCTTAATAATTGTGTGGAAAACGTGCTACTTTTCCACCCAGGATTCTTTGATGAATAGAAAGTTCAAATGAACAAAATTTATTTGAAATAGAAATCTTTGTAATATTATAAAGTTAATTACTGTCACTTTTGATCAATTTAATGCACCCTTTCTGAGTAAAAGTATTAACTTCTGACCCCAAACCTTTGAACAGTAGTGTTTATTTCAGCACACAGAAAGTATTACCAGTAAGTAAAAATACTAATAATGTTCCTTTTTAAATAGAAATCAAAACTCAATTAGCCGGACTTCCAACACAGCATTTCATGAAGAGCACACTTTCCATTTCAGCTTTAAATAGTTGCCAGTACAGAGAAATCATTATAATCAAACAGGCTTGTTTTTCCCTTCTGAGCTAAATAATATTTTATTCCCTTATTTAACCTTTTGCAAAAATCTTTCAACAAATGTAATAAATTCTTTGAAGCACAATTTCCGATGGCGGCAGCATGTAAAGTGGTTTTAAAACACATCACCTGTAAAATCCAAAGGTTTTAGCAAGTAAATCAGTCGGTGACCTCCTATCTCTTGTTTACCTGGTTGCCATGACCTGCTCTGAAG
>NW_015515224.1:4186-5454 GCF_001515645.1 Sinocyclocheilus grahami | reverse complement strand
TTTATTGTCATAGAGCAGTTGATTCATAAAGCTGGAATCAGTTGCATAGCCTATATAAATAGAAATGTATGACAAGTGAAACTTCAGCTTGGTCTTGGATTATTACGATACAGCGATATTGAGATCCTTTCTATGAAGAATGAGACTGATGCGGATGGCTTGCATTAAGATTACTTTTATCCAGGTCGTCGCGATTAGGCAATGACATTCTCCATAATGTGTTTATGTTGCCAAAACGAGATGCGTCCACCATCTTTACAATAATAATAACAACAATAATATCCACCTAATTCCTTTCTATATTCTGCAACAATATTTTTTATAATCCAGAGATCAGTGGTTAAGTATCCATGCGTTCCTCCTGCCAAAACAACCGGTTTTCTGAATTCTGATGTATGTTTGTGGTTGCCTGGGTCGTTCACCGTACATCACAACATCCACACAGCTCGTCGCATGGGCGTATCATAACGCTGAAATATTCCCATTTGTTCTAGCTACACATCATCGAATTCCACTGAAGGATGCTCTTGTAATCGTTCTCCCAGCTGGGTCAGTTGGTCGGCCTGTCGTTCATCTGAATCGAATAGGTTCTTCCCCTGTTTCCTTTCCCTATGAGAAAAGACGATCTATTCCATGGACTTGGCTGTCAACTCCTAAGGCTGACTTTGTATCCAAATACACCGGCTGGACTGGGGGGTGGAAGACAGTAGGGCATTCTGGGAAATGAAGTTTATAGTGTATACAAAGTGAATTTGACCTATTAGGATCAGTGTGTATAAGATAACATAATATGATATAGCCTACTAACTACAGTAACATTATAATATGTAATATTATTACAATTTAAAATAACAGATTTCTATATTAACGTTTTAAAATGTAATGGCAAAGTTAAATTTTCATAAGCCATTATTCGGTCTATAGTGTCACATGATCCTTCAGAAATCATTCTGATTTAGTGCTCAATTATCAATTATTACTGACACTCAATTATAAATCATGGTTCTTACTATTATCAGTGTTTTGATGTAGGCTACTGAAAATTGCTGCTTAATATTTTTGTGCACATCCTTTTCTATCTATCTTCTATCTGAAACATACTTACCCCAAACGTTTAATGGTAGTATATCACGGTTTCCACAAAAACACAATGTTTCTTGATCACCAAATCAGTGTATATGAACGATTTCTAAAGGATTGTGTGAAAATGAAGTCTGGAGTAATGGCTGCTGAAAAATCAGATCTGATATATATATATATATATATAT
>NW_015515224.1:955-3055 GCF_001515645.1 Sinocyclocheilus grahami | reverse complement strand
TTTTTTTGTGTCAGAATCCACATTAGAACAGTTTTTGTTGCGAGACCCATGTTTGTTCAACTGTTATCACATATAAAACTATCTATAGCACAAAAATAGCTCGTTTTAAAACTTGCTGCACAAGTCTTTTTTTTTTTAATTAAACTTTTTGATTGATAACATTTACAACAGTGTAAGGACATAGGCTAGGGCCAACCTAAACTATCCTAAACAACCTAGATAACTTTATAAAGATCAAAAACATTATTTGCCAAGTTACAAGCTGCAAAGTATTTGCATAAATGTTGGTAAAAATCTGTTGACAAATATTAATATATAAAAATAATTAAAAACGTGTGTGTTATAACAAGAGTGACCACAAGGGTGTGCTATGCACTACTCAAAAAATCTGATCTGCCTGCTAAGTCGTGCTATAGATAGACGTGGTATCTAATTTTGTGACATACTATAGAGCCCTCCAAAAAAGGATTTTCTTTGCAAGCGACAAATGCTTCTGTTGCACGTACCACGAGTGCGCTGGTTGCAAAAATGCTTTGAAATACCCGAAGAAACTGTGACACTGCAGTCTGACGTCAAGCAATCGAATCAAAGCACATTCATTTCCAACTGGAAATTGTTCTCATTGTGCTGTACAGTACAATGTACAGTACAGTCATCTACACATCCAAATTACCTTTACTGTAGTAGTTAATGCGTTTGTTTTCCCATTTAATGCGGTAGTATTAGCTAGCCTAACTGTTTTAATGCCAGTGGCTACTATAATCGTATCCATATGGCAGATGGTTATGAAATATGGAAATGAAAAGGAAAATGTACAACATTGATTTGTTTTTGTTCTATTGTTCTAACAGAAATCTTACATTTTCATTCCAATTGAGGAGAAGTTTAAACCCCAATTCCACTAATTTCCAGTTTTATTTCGCCTCTCTACCAAAAACAGGAAAGCCAGAGAGACTGTGTCGTTGTTTAATGAATGTGAATAAAAGTGATGACTTTTAGTTATTTTATTTGTATTTACACCGTTTGTAATGCTGTGAAATCAAATATAAACGACAGCATATCGCTCCCCCACGTTACATTGCGGAACTCACACTCTTTCACACAATACTACAGACACTTGTGAATGCATCCGTGCGCATGCGCAGTGCCGTGTATGTGTGTGCGCGAGTAGCACCGGGCGTCGTGGTTTCGGTTGGCTGGGAGGAAGAGGAATAACGAATGTGGGAGCCAAGAAGAATTCCTCGTTGGCGAACGGCGACAAAATCCACAGGATTTCTGAAACGTTTTTACGGACTACACATGTCTCCTTGGGGAAAATGTAGGGAAGTTTTCCCCCTCACGCGCTCCCGGGTCGGATAAGGTAAGAGACGTTTACCGGGGCTAATTAGTTTTTACGCTCAGGTTTAAATCAACAATGCGAAGTCGCGAGTTAAACTCGGGAGCCTTTGGACAGCTTTCAGATTTAGTCATGTTTCTTTATAATGTACACGAGGATATAAAGGTGGGTTTTATGAATCAAGTGCTGGTCATTACGCAGGATTTGGGATCATTGTAATATATTTTCATTAAGTGAAAAAACGTTAGCAAATATAAACGCTTTAGTCCTTCCTGATCAGTCAGCGCGCATGCGTCAGCACTATGTAGTTTTTACTCACCTGAACTAAGGCCATGCAACAGTAGTGAGACTACAAGTTTCACACAATGGTGTCCTTGTTCTTACAGAAGATAGTGTCTTAAAATCATGTTTGTTGTTGGTGAGGGAAGAGTGTTGCTTTCTCGTAAAGTTTCAGCACATGGAGAATCCTTGGAGAACCCAGTGGAAATGCTGCTAGGCAATCAGTCTACAAATGTCGCTTTGCGTGTGAGTTTTAAGTTTTTAAAACACATTTGTGCATTATTTGGATATACAAATTATGCATTTTTGGTAATAGCAGGAGCCTTTTGAAATTTTGACTTTTGAAAGTTTGAAACGTATCTTCACAATCTTAATAACAGCAGGTGGCTTATGTGTTGTTATTGGAGTAAAGGAATAGTTCACCCACATTATTATGCTGTAATCATTCATTTACTTTCTCATGTGTTTGCTCATGTGTTTTATTT
>NW_015515224.1:0-689 GCF_001515645.1 Sinocyclocheilus grahami | reverse complement strand
TTTCCCCCCCCCCCCCCAAAAGAATGGCAAATAAGTATAATCTTTCAATCAGACGACAAAAGGCATGTAGTAGATTGTGTACAATAGGTTTTTCAACTAATTTTAATCATGTTGATCATGTAAAAGCCTTAGAAATGTATGTATCAAATATGATTCAGTAGGCTTGTATACAAGTCCCTAACAATATCATACAGGTTTGTATCAATAGGTTGAGAGTAAATGTATATCATTTATGTAGTAATTTTCATTTTTGGATGAACTATCCCTTTAAGGGCTTTGTTAATGAATATTATTAACTCCACTGCAGGTCATGCACTGATGTGTAGCTGTATAATTAAAAATCAGCATATGTTCCTGGGGAAGTCAGATGGCATAGCCAGCGCACACACCACACCACCACATTAAACGATATAAAATGAGAGAACCAGACTGTCGTGCCTGGAATTTAGAGGTTTTATTTTAGTAACTTCCTCTCTGAGGCTTATTCAATCACATGAACGTATCTGATACCAGTCATATTGGCCAAATTCAGTTCTCATGTGTATCGGAGAACAGTGAGGGACTTTCTTCTGGACAAATGTGGACATCAGTCACACAAAAATACTGCTAAACTTAGAGCTGATTCTTCTTTCAGGTAATAACACAAGACAAAATGTGTTTTTGTGAAGAGCTGAATGCTGTTGTAAATC
>NW_015515223.1:5159-5464 GCF_001515645.1 Sinocyclocheilus grahami | reverse complement strand
ATATCCAGGCATTCTGGGTACTTGGGCAGCACCAGCGGTTCCTGCAGCTCCAAGTCCTACCACAACATGGCCTACAACCCGTGTGCACGGTATGCCGAAAACATCCACTCCGATCCGCCGTTTCGGAAGACCCTCCGGCCTATGCGCACCGAGCCCGGCATAATCACGGCTCAGAGCTACGCGGGCCGCCGGGCACATACGACACGCTACGTCATCGTCAACGAACACGAAGCTCGCAAGAAGCTCATGCGCTCAAATGCACGCATACCGAGACATTACCGCCTCGCGGACGAACCGACAGAGAT
>NW_015515223.1:4506-5149 GCF_001515645.1 Sinocyclocheilus grahami | reverse complement strand
GAGGAAGATCCGAAGAGCAGCACGAGGAGGGGGTCGTCCAAACAGTCGAACCATCCAAGATCGCTGTCGGATATCCATCAGACCACACGATTCTACATTGGCGATACGATAAACAGTCAGTTGTCTATGGAGCAGGGTTTATACCGCGATGAAGAAGAGAACGATCAAGAAGATGACTGGGGAAACGACCCTCAAACAAACATCCGAGGCCCAGAGTCGGCTCACAGGTACGGTGAACCATACATCAAGCACAAGACCAAGCATAAAGTGGAGCCGTCGCTGACCGAGTCGGATTCGGCATCGCTGGCGTCCAGTAGTGACCAACAAAACAGCAGCACTGACCAATACATCCAAGTCATTCACAACAAAGAGAAGTACCTGAAGTCGAGCGCCAAGCTGACCAAAAAGAAATCCAAGAACAGCGTTAAACTCAATGTGTCTGGTACTAATGATCTTGTCTGCTCCAACGTTTAACCTGTTTAGAGCTAAAACTGAAATTATGGCTCGGTTCGAAAAACTGGTAAGCTGTCTACATAGGAAGCTTTTTAGGTGTACACCAACACCAAGTTTGTTTTTCGAAAGGTAGGTTACATTATTATCCTGCCTTCTAAAATCTGGAATACATGACGCATCTTTTAAAATC
>NW_015515223.1:2355-2882 GCF_001515645.1 Sinocyclocheilus grahami | reverse complement strand
AGTTCCCGCTAAACACTTATGATTAACTCAACACTTTGAATATACTGTGCATATTCAGATTAACAGGTTGAAACAGGTTAATGCCCAGTCCCAACATTATTACATTTCTGAATGTGGTAACAGCTTTGGCATTAAACAGGAATTTGTGTTTATTTTAAAAAACCACTCTGCAGTCCAGGAGGGTTATGAATATGCGTGTGTTGCAAGTAAGCTATAAGGAAGTAGCCTATTTTTATAAAGGACAGGGCAAAAATGTTCTTGTCAAGCTCAGGCACAAAACCTTAATTATTGATCGCACTGTGAGGTATTGACAGTCACGTAATTTTTAGTGCTTTTTTAAATCCATGGCATTTAAAAAATGAGTTTAGATGAGATTTTCAACTTTTGATGTAGCCTACTGATTTCTGTAACTTCATCAAAGGATATAATGTTTTGAGATAATATACCTCAACACAGCGAAACTAATCAAAACCAATACTACCGAATTCTATTTATTATAGATAAAAATCTAAACATCTGCGCAAACA
>NW_015515223.1:0-676 GCF_001515645.1 Sinocyclocheilus grahami | reverse complement strand
TTCATGAAACTTTGTGAACAAATTGGTATTTGTATTTTTTAAACAAAAATATATGTACATATAAATGAAAGTCATGTACATTTGAAAAGGTGAGAACCCTGTAATATTTCCTTAATAAACATTATATATAGTACAGTGATATTTTATATACAACTATTAATTGTATTTACATTGACTTCTTATTTATATTCACATTATAATCTGCATATTTGACTTTTTTTCTCTCTTAACTGTCATCGACATCGTGTGCAAACATCATGGCAGCATTGACATTAACCTTTGTCCCGTATGCATGAGCAGTGATTGTGTGTTCTTTGGGGTTTTTAGGTATAAGGGGGAGGGGATTGTCAATGGCAGTCCAGAGAAAGTGTGGGACTGCTTGAAACCTGAAATCAATGGACTACGTGTAAAATGGGATGCTAATATAAAAAAGTTTGAGCTGCTTGAGCAGGTGTCTTCGGTAAGAAAAACACAAATACACACCCATGTGAAAGGAGATCATTGTTGAGTTCAATCACATGACCTGACCAGTTCCTCTTTCAGCTAGGTGTAAGAAACAGTGTTTTATTTCAGGATTCTTATTTAAATTGCCAAAGATCGCTGATGGTACTTCTTATTTTAAAACAGTCTTTTGTATCCCAGTTTAATGTGCACAGTCAGCTATAAGTAAGCCATT
>NW_015515222.1:4636-5455 GCF_001515645.1 Sinocyclocheilus grahami | reverse complement strand
GAGAGATCTAACTTATGTAATAAGGATGTGACACAATTTGTTTGTCCTATATATATTAAAATGTCAGGGTGATGCAAATTTACTGACATCATAAAAAAGGAACATTTCTTTCTTAAAATAATGAAGGTCTTCCACATTTGATTACCGATTGCTTTTAAATTCAACTCATCAGTTCTAAAATGTTCAAAAAACTCAAAATGTGAATTCAAAGGACATAGTGACAGACAATAAAACTTTAACATTCCTCAAGAAAATTCCTTCGCATTTAACACATTAAGATAATTATTACATTATAAAACACTAGTTAATCACTAACAAAATAATCTTCTTCGAATTCATAAGAAGACCAGTTCTACTTGCTGACAATCAGCACAATTATGCTGAGTCTATTTGTCGGTTATGACACACTAGGTCTGCAGTTCAAACTTGATTTTGATCAATTGCATCTAGCAATAATGAACCAGTGGTAATTTGCAATTATTAGAAGCTATTTTTATCTAATATAATCCCCAGATTTAGTAACCTAAACTAAACTTTAGAGTTATTTTATTTAACATCACTGAACTGAAGGTCCTAATGCATTTAGCTGGGTTCAGTGATGTTCATTTATTTAATGTTTATTTCTTATAGATGTACTTCGCATTATCCACTTTAATGATACTATGCAGACTGGAAGGCATTGAATATAAAAACACCAGAGAAAGGGCTATTCATTGGCATTATCATGGAGTCTGAATGGGTTAAACATTAACAACAAATTTGTTTTGAAAATTCAGTATTGTGCAATTTCTATTTACCAAATGTAACACTGTAAATTTG
>NW_015515222.1:0-968 GCF_001515645.1 Sinocyclocheilus grahami | reverse complement strand
CATAAACACGTCAAGTTGATCTGAAACATCCATAACATAGATTTTACATGCCTTTTATTTAATAGATTGGTAAAGAAAAAAAACTTTTGAATATTTTAATTAAACGATTTAGAGAAGTCTGGTGTTGAGATATTTGCTCAAAAATGATTGAATTATTCCAATGGTAGCTGTCACAGTTAGGAATAACAGGGCACACAACACCAAATAAAACCCTGGCAACCTAGAAACAAAGGCAAGAATAGGCTGTAATGTGTTATGACTTGACTTCACAGAATATAATGTCATATAAAAATATATATAATAACTTGTTTTGATTATCACCTTTTCTTGCTTTCACGGATATAGCCAGTAAAGTACATCTCTCTGCCCACAATATACAGAAGTCCTCCAAGAGCAGCAAGCACTGTGAAAAGGGAAAAAATTTATTTTTATAAGCTATATAATGGTTCCTTGTTTTTATTTGTTTTATTTGTCCACCATAACTATTGCATTACTACAGTATATCATTGTTATAGATAAAATTAGCCTATAGAAGTATACCGTGTAACATACCTTCATTGCAAAAGATGCCAGAGATCCACAATACCACCAAGAAAATGGAATATGACTCTATGCTATTCTGGCTAAAGAAATAGTGGAAGGACAATTTTTAAAAATGTTTTATGACTTGTTTGTACAGGTTTATTCAAGTTAGGATTACCTGTGATAATTTGCCAATCATACTAGATTTGTTTTGACATTATATGATTTTTCATGAATGAAAAGAGTGAGAAGTGTGTGAAGATCTTACTGTGCACGAAATGTCCTTTCAAACTCAGGTGGTCCAGTAACAGTGGGTGGCATAATTTTATGTTTCATCCTTGACCACCCCACTCGTCTTGCCTGAAACACTAAAGAAATTCAACCATTATTATTATAATTATGATTTAAAGTGTAGTATTACTTTGTTAATCATATAAACATTTATA
>NW_015515221.1:5027-5456 GCF_001515645.1 Sinocyclocheilus grahami | reverse complement strand
AGAGAGGCAGCCATTTGTGTAGGTGATATAGAGGCAGTTGTTTGTATAGTTTGCTTGATTTTCATGCTGTGACCTGATATTGGCCAAGCCTACCAGCCGTACTGTACACCTTAAAACTGTCATTTATGGCTAAGATTTATTATTACTGTTCCCAGTCAAAAATGCTGAAAATGTTCGAACAGGTCAAAGCTTGACTGATGTTGTTTTGCTGAATGCCAACATCCACATGGTATTTTCAGCAATCTTCACATAAAAGAATCTAAAATATCTGTAACAGCATTATTTTTTGAGATTTTAATAATCTAATTGGGTGAATCTCGCATAGCCAACCTGTCAAGACTCCTATCATATTGCCCCCAAGATCATGTGAAACTTGGAAAACCACAGGGAATTTTAAAAATGTGTTTTCCTGGGAAAGTCATTGAAATA
>NW_015515221.1:0-1250 GCF_001515645.1 Sinocyclocheilus grahami | reverse complement strand
TTTGGGTAGTTCTTGGCCAGAATGAGCCACAATAAGAGTTTATTCAAATCTTTTTGTGAATCAGTTCAAATGAATCAATATAATCAATCCGTTCACAATGATTCATTTGCAGACATCAATAGTAAAATGATTTCAGGGAAAAAATGTTCTCTGCTGTAATTGATGTGTTCATCAGTTAGAAAAAAAATGACTTTGTTTACCAGGTGTAGCTATGTGTGTGTATTTTTGACAATTACACTGAGTGTGAACTATGGCAGATGGGTCACACTATAGGGTCAGCTACTTCAATATAATGCCTAGAGAGAGGGGACAAACTACTGAGAGCAAGACAGCTGAGAATTCAAAAAAGATTTATATAGTGACAGTCAATAAAGATCTATTTATTAGCTCTTGATTTTTCCACTCCTCCCCTGAAGACCTTTCTTCGGAAGCCTTAAGAGATTTCTTCTGCACATCAGTAGACTTCTATATCTTATGCAAGCTTTATATAAGGACATACTCTCTAAGGAGCAGAGCAAGGTCTTTTAAGACGGTTTTGCAGTTTCAGTTTTGAAGAGGGCTGAAAACAGAAACGTCTCTGAAGTGAAAAGTATGGCTGCGATTTGCTTCACTGTGTTGGTCAGAAACGCTCGCTCACACACTTCTCCACAAACCCCAGAATAATTAGCATCTAATAGTCGGATTTGACTTTTCAGATGTGCTTGATATCATTTTAGTTTTTTTATTTATAATAAGTTTATTATATAGTTATAATATAGTGAACTGTGGTACAGTGACATTGCATGTACAGTAGCCCCAAAAATTGTGTAGAGTTGGGCTAAAAGTCTTTTCAGCAGTTCTATAAAACAACAATACTTACTAGGCCTAGCAGGACATGTAAACCACTTCTCTCTCTCCCTCTTTCTTTGAAGACACGCTCTCAGTCTCCAGTAATGATGGAGGACTTTCGGGCAGTGCCACACTGCAGCCGGGTCATTTGCAGAGCTCTCCTGGACCCAAACGGCCCGGAAATACTCTGCGCAAGTGGCTGACCAGCCCCGTCAGACGGCTCAGCAGTGGTAAAGCAGACGGCCATGTGAAGAAACTTGCACACAAGCACAAGAAGAGTCGAGATGTCCGCAAGAATGCAGACGCTGGCTCACAGAAAGACTCCGATGATAGTGCCGCCACACCACAAGATGAGACCATAGAGGAGGTTGGTGACCAGAAACACCTTAACACCTTACAGTAACACCTTTTTTTTTTTTTTT
>NW_015515220.1:3075-5457 GCF_001515645.1 Sinocyclocheilus grahami | reverse complement strand
CACCCGTCTCTCTCTCAATTACCCATCATGCTGTCAGTGCGCAGTCTCAGGTTTTGGTTCTCTGACTCCAGCTGTTCGCATCGACACTCGATCTGATTTATCTGCTGCTGCAGCTCGAACAGACTCGTCTCCAGACTCTCCCGTTCCATCCTGCACACACTCAGTTAATGAAACACACATGCATATATTAACACACTAACATCATGACACATACATGTTCGGTCTCACCTGAAGGCGGCGAGTTCCTCCGTCAGGGCGGCATTCTCTCTCTCTGACGCCGTCAGCTGAACCAGAAGCCCCGCCCTCTCTCGCACTAGCTCCGCTCGCCCACACACCGCCTCCTCGAGAGCGGCGCTCTGCCTGTCTCCTTCACCGCGGACAGAAGCGAGCTCCGCCTCCAAACCACCCACCTCACCAATCAGCTGTTTGATTGACAGCAGCACATCAGAAACAGTTTATAAGGCACTGAGGGACAGATGGAGAGAGAGAGAGTGAGAGAGACTGTCACCTGTGTGATTCTGTCCTGGAGTTTGGCTCTGTCTGCCTGCAGCGACTGAAGCTCCGCCTCCAACCCCGCCCTGGCCAGCTCAGACTCCTGCAGTGATTGGTGGAGAGCAAGACGGAGAGAGTCCAGCTCCAGTCGGTCCTGCTCGGAGCGGACCAGCTCATCTCTGATGGTCAGTTTCTCTTGTTCTGCTTCTCTTCGCTGAGACAGCAATGCATTCTTTTCCTCCTCCAGCTGTCACTCATTAAGTAGACCAATATCGTTGGTTAATTTGTCACTGAAACACCTTTACTCTCTATAAATACTATACAAATAATATTAACCAGTAATATGATCCAAACAAACCCTGACAAAAATCACTTCATGTTTAGTATACTGTGAAACTTCAGTTAAATGTACGTGTGCATAATTGTGTGAGTCTGGTACCTGTATGATGAGGCTGTTGAGGTCAGATTTGTCCTGCGCGAGACTCTCGTTAATGCCGCTCATCTTTGCGAGAGAATCTCTGAGTGACGACTCCTCCGAGTTAAGCTTGGTGAGCACTAGAGAGAGTTCAGCATGACTGCTCCCGCTCTGCACACACACACGTCAATCACCACATATGAAGTATGCATACTAGAGAATATTTGGGGAAAACTAATTCGGACTAAAATTGAGCCAAGTTTGCTCCTCCTATAATACGACTATATCATGACATTAATAATCATAATAATAATAATAATTATTATTATTGTGTTTTTATATTGCTAAATAAAAATTGTACACAAATTAAGAAATATTACTATTATATACATACTGCAGAGTAGGGCTGCATGATCTGGGCGAAATAATAATTGTGATTTTTCTGATAAAAATTTTAAATGCAACTTAAACAAGAGGTTCGTTGTGCTTGTTTGTAGCCAAATCACAAAAAATACAAAATAATAATTATAATTACTTTTATTATGCTTATAATCACTAAATAAAAATATTACACTAAAGTAAGTAAAGTAATAACAATAAAATATTATAACAATTCAATGCATTTATATAGTGCTTTTCTCAACATTCAGTATTATGTTGGTAACTAAGGAACTTGTGACCATAGTTGGCGAACAATGCTTTTGTGTGTGTCTGACCCTGTTGAGCGCCTCGCTCAGCTGTCTGTTCTCAGCCTGCATCAGCTGTCGGTCTGTCGCCCCCTGCTGGATAGATTCCCTCAGCGCCGCCAGTTCAGCGCGCAGTGAAGACGTGCGACGCTCGGACTCCTCCCACAGCTGCTGACTGACACACACTCACACACGTCAGTAACACGTCACACACTCGCGCTTCGCTCAAACACAAACACGCGTCAGACTCACAGTCTGTCCGTCTCTGATCGGGCTCGGTCTCTCTCCAGCGCGGTGGTGTCTCTCTCTTCTCGCTCGTGTTCGCGCTCTCTCTGCGCAGACGTGATGGCCAGCTGCAGCCTGTCACACTCCAGCTGCAGCACCTGCATTTGCGTCTGCGAACCCTGCGCAGTCTTATCCGCCGTGTCCTTCTCACTGACAGAGAGACAGACAGGTCCGGTCACTGGTCACATGACTCAGGTTGATTGACAGGTCGTGTGACGTGTCTCACCTGCTCAGCGTGTCTCTCTCCTGTCTCAGTCGGTCTCGATCTCTCACAGCGGTCTCTCTCTCTCTCTGAGCCTCGTCTCTCTCGCCCTGCAGCGTCTGCACACGGAGCTCCGCCTCCCGTCGGCCTGACTCCGCCTCCCCCTGCTGCCTGCGCAGCTGCTGCACTGAAGACTGCGCAGACTGCAGACGCTCTCGCAGCTCCTGCGCACAAACACACACTGTGATAGACAGCGGATCACAGAGCGTATACTGTCTCTGTGTGTGTGTGTGTGTGTGTGT
>NW_015515220.1:948-1660 GCF_001515645.1 Sinocyclocheilus grahami | reverse complement strand
AGTGAGTGAGTGAGTGAGTGAGTGAGAGTGTGTGTGTGTGTGTGTTGTACCTGTGTGATGTCTCTGAGTGTGTTCTGCAGTGCTGCAGTGTGTTTCTTCAGTGAATGAACTTCAGTCTCCTCAAGACTCCTCTGATCCTGACAACACACACATCTGATGACTCTTTGACTCTGTTATCATCCTCTTGCATTAGTGACACACTATTTTCCTGTTTGACTCTGTAAAGCTGCGTTGACACAATTGTATAAAGCACTATACAAGTAAAGGTGACTTGACTTGACTGATGATCAGGCTTCACATTACATTAACGTTGCTATGGGTTTGCTATGTCTGGTCTGTGATTGGTCGCTTTACCTGTCTAAGTGGGCGGTTCTTCACCAGCAGAAATTACAAGGTTATCTAGACAAATGTTAAACAGAGTGTGTGTGTACCTGTAGTTTCCTGTTGAGTGTTGTGACTTCCTGTTCTCTGTCCTCCACACGAGCTTTGAGACGCTCCAGCTCTCTCACGGCATCCGTAAGCCTGACAAACACACAGCGAGAGAGTGAGACACACACACACTTACAATACAGGGTCATTTGGAGAACCTGAATAAGTTCATCAAAGAACGTGTCATAGTCTGGTTCTTCAGAAAGAACCGAACCTTAGCTCAAGAACCCGAAAGAGACAATTGACGGTTCCTCTCACACTCACACACACACACACACACACA
>NW_015515220.1:0-344 GCF_001515645.1 Sinocyclocheilus grahami | reverse complement strand
GCGCATTAAATATCGCATGCGATTTATCGTGCAGCCCTACTTCAGAGTACTAGTTAATTTAGTAAACATGTATATATTTAGACCTTATCCAGCCTAGTTATGCAGGGCTTCCTTCAGACAACTAGTTAATTTAGTAAACATGTAGTTGTGCGCAGTAACGGACCGTTTGTTGAGCTCGGCTCTCTCCGAGTCGCTCTTGGCCTGCAGCGTCATCATCTCCGTCACCGTCTCTCTGAGCTGCTGCTCCAGCTGCAGCCGCTGGGCCGTCTCTCTCTCCAGCAGCAGTGTTGAACCGTCCTCACGGCTGCGCAGATCTGCGCAGACGCGCACGCACTGCAGCTGCA
>NW_015515219.1:4281-5458 GCF_001515645.1 Sinocyclocheilus grahami | reverse complement strand
ATTTTGAAATTTAATATTTCAAATATTATGTTGTCAAATATTTAAAAGTGACAGTTCTTAAATTATTCAGAAACTGAATTATAATGAAACTGTTTTAGAACAAATGTGGTTTAAATTAAATATTAGCATACATTATATTTCACATTGAAATATATTTCATGTATGTATTTAAATGTACTGATAATGGACTTTCTAATGCACTCCCGTGTCACGAAGGCTGATTTAAGTCTGAGTGAATTTTATACTGATTTGCATGAGAACAAACCTGGATTTTTTTTCCCTCCATTTGATGATGCAAATAAACAACTGCAATCTGAAACTACAAATAAACTGTGATCAGCATCTACTGGTTTTGTTTGTGGTTGATGTTTCTGAATGTGTGCAAGAGGTCCTTCCTCAGACATGAAGACTGTACTACTGATTATGTATATTTCATCCATAATCAAATGTTGTTTAGCATGAGTAAGTTGGTACAGTATGAACTTGAATGCTGATAATGAGAAAGTCCTTTTTCTTGTGTCTAATTTCCACATATTCATGTACGTTTGACTTCTCAGCTTAATTAAGGTCAATACCAAAATATCATCATAATCCACATTAAATATTAATAACAGTTAGACGTCCCTTCAACTTCAGGTACTTTTATGTCCCAGGGGTTGATTTTTATTCAACAGATTTTATATTTTTATTTCTGTTATATAAAGGCCACAATAAAGTGGTCTTGGAAACTTTTAATCATGCACCAATTTATTAATGCTTCTTTTCAAATGTCTTTTATGTATTATTCAAAGAAATGTCTGTAGAAATAGGGTCCAATGTATTGTGTTTATATGAAGAAATTTTCCGTACTGATTTTTCACAGGTAGGGTTAAAGAAAATGTCTATAAAGTTAACATGAAATTACCAGTACGTTTAAAATTTTTCTACTGATTTTTTTCCTACAGTGTATATTTTACTGTAATACTCTTGTCTCAGAGTTTCAATCATCAAAATATAAAAATTCATAAAAAATGGAAAATATTTATTTATTCCAATTAATTTTAAATAGACTTGAGACTTGATAGCATCTTCAAAACAGAAGCCAACCTGCAGAAATTTGATTATCTGGATATTGTACACCAACATCATGCAGCTCTGCTGAAAATTAGCTCTGATGATGATGATGATGATGATGATG
>NW_015515219.1:381-3169 GCF_001515645.1 Sinocyclocheilus grahami | reverse complement strand
TCGTCGTCCCACTCATGTTGGATGAACTGCTGTAAGGAAAGCAAGAATCCCTCCTGCAACTAAACTGATTGGATACAAGCAACAGAATGCTCTGAGTCCATGTGTGGATGCGATAATGTAAGCTCTCTCTACAGTCTTATTTCATAGACGTTAATGTGCATTATATTGTGTTCATTTCATTTCATCTGCCCAGCAGATTCTACATAGAGAAGGAAAAGTAGGCTACTGCTCTGATCCCAAATCGTGCTGGATTCAAGACCGTCTGAAAGGTACGCTAATATTAATATAACAATTTAATATGATGCTTGCACTGATGAAAAACTCATAAAATGATCACCTTTCCTCCAGGTCTGAAGGAGATCAAGGACTGAGTCAACGGAAGCTGAGAAATGTTTTGAAAAATAAACGTTCAAGCTGCTTACTTTCACTCAAACATCCAGTCTTTTCTCTGTAACAGTTTGGACTGTATTCAATCATATTTAAGCCAAATCATTAAAGAAATAGTTCACACAAAAAGGGAAATTCTGTCATAATTTCTCACCCTCATGTCATTCTGAATCTATGACTTTCTCTCTTGTGTGGGATACTATAAATATACTATAATGGTGTTTTTGAGATCTTTTTGATGTTTCAAAGATTTAGCCAACCTGTAGGCTAATTTAATGGAAATAATCAATATTGTTTTGTTGAACAAAACTAAACTAACTCTATCTAAACTTTTGCTAACCTATTACACCAATTCAAAGAACTGACTCAGAAGAGTGATTCATTTTAAAAAATGTAATGCAATGTATTTACGCGGTTTAAGGTAAAAAAAACACATTATTTTCCACATACTGTAAATTACTGTTGTATCCATGCCCCACCTTTCTGAAATGCGTCAATTTTTACAAGGCTCATTGTTCTGAAAAGCTTTTTTTTTTGTAGTGTGTATTTCCATATTCTAGTGTTTGAGAGCAGACCTATTCAAGCCTTCAGTTTTTTTATGCAGTAAAAAGGAATGGAGATCTGTTAGAAGTTAAAGTTTTAATAATGTTGTGTTTTGTCTTTTAATGTCTATAGTTTATATTTTTATTTCAGTTTTACATTTATTAATTTTAGTACATTAAGTTAATTTTTTTTATTTCAAGCTTATTTCAAGGTTTTTTTTTTCTCTCTGTAGTTTTAGTTTTAGTTAACTATATCCCCTGGTATTGTGTTCCCTTCCATTTATTCCTGAAACTACCTTTATTTTGTCTTAAAAAGGTCTTTAAATAATAATTTATATTATAAAATAGAGGCAATACCTAGGGACAGAGAGGAGGCCAGATTCAGAAGACCAAAGTGATCGAGTCTGGATGTAGAGAAGGAGCAGATTACAAAGATAGTTGGGAGCCAAGCCATGTAAAGATTTAAAAACTAAATGTAGCAGAGTGAGCTATAGACCCAGTATGATTGGCTGGTGTTACCCAAACAGGTGAACCTATCAGGGTTTGTACTTTATCGTGATTGGTCAGTTGGGTAAGTTTCATTATCCAATTAGTACCTGTTGTGCATATAAAAGGGGGAAGTGCTTGGTTGCTTGGGAGGCATGATCCTTGCTACTGCCCCTTTGTGACATGTGGTGCTTTGAATGAGTGCTAGCAGTTGGGTTATCCTCCTGTCTGTCGTGTGCTGGCTGTTGGCCAGTTTTCAGATATGGGCCTGCAAGTAGCTGTAATCCTGCGTGGTGAGTGACCATGTGTGTTGCAGCATTGTACTGTTTTCTTGGATTGATTGCACGTCCAGGGGTTTCTAATTACTTTAATTGAAGCCTAACGAACCTCAAGTAACTGACTGCACTTCTGCTCCGCTCTACTCTGTTTTGTTCCATCTAGAATTAATCTGGGTCTGTCTGTTATATTGTTTGGTGCATGGATTTAGGTGGGAGGGGTTGGCCATGGTACCTTGTACTTCGTGTCCACATGGAGTGCTGCGTTTAATATTTCTGATTTTTCACGTGTGTGTGTGTGTCATGGGTATTGAGTGTGGGGTAGAAATCTGAGGGTCTTTGCTGGCCACCTCCCTCTTTATTTTCTCTTATTGTGTTGTACTTTTTGTAAGTTACTGGTAAAGATGTGTGATGTATTGAGACCTGGTGTGAAGTGTTGTATGTGTTTATCAATTGTACGTTAATAAAGTGACTTATTTATATCTGTCTATCCTTCTGCTCACCCTGCCTTTGGCAACGAACCTGTGTCCCTTTGCTTAATGCTGTTATGTCCTGATGTATTCTGGGTGGCGTGGTCGACTATAGGATTTATCTTATTATTGGTAATATTCTAAGCACTTGACCACATATAGACTCCCTGCTGTTAATGTTTTTCCTGATGTGTCTGGTTCCCTATGTGAAAACTCTGTATTTCTTTGTTAAAAAGAAAACCATGCCAAGAGCAAAAGCACTGCAGATGTCCCATGCTTGCAGGAAATCTCAAAGAAATAAAGTTAGCCCTGACAAGAAGGCTGACAGTCTGAGTAATTGATTTTTATGAGAAAAATATGGAAATGTTAGTATGATGATGTGCGCTGTAACAATTGTAATCTGAAGCTACAAATAAAGTATGATCAGCCACTACTGGTTTGGGTTGTGGTTGATGTTTCTCAGTTTGTACAGGCTTTTAATAGCATGTGCGGCATCTAGTGGAGAACGCCACATAATTGATCAAACCACAATGTTAGCACTTGTGTTTTGACTTTGCAAAACACCTAAAGCAATATAAAACATATCTGACTAGCAAATAAAACTAATTTGTTATGGGATGTACAAATA
>NW_015515219.1:0-367 GCF_001515645.1 Sinocyclocheilus grahami | reverse complement strand
ATCTGACTAGCAAATAAAACTAATTTGTTATGGGATGTACAAATAGGCATTACTATAAAGAGAAATGAACAAATTGGCATATGTAAAGTGCACATGTCCCTAAGCAAGAACAAAGATGTTCAAAAACAAAAAGGTAACATTTTCTAAAGGACTATGTAGCCTACTTTGTTACACATATAAGAGGCTTTTCTATTGGCAAGGGATACCATCAATACCCATCTATGAGCAGCAACATATCTAAAATATTTATACACGTGACAGTTTGTCAAAATGACCATCGGACAGTGCTGCTATCGGATAGCAAGCATTACTTGCGGGTGTTAAGACCTTCATCACTGGAAAACAGATGCTTTTTTTTTTTTTTTTT
>NW_015515218.1:4455-5458 GCF_001515645.1 Sinocyclocheilus grahami | reverse complement strand
GTGTGTGTGTGTGTGTGAGTGTGTGTGTGAGTGCGTGTGTGAGTGAGTGTGTGTATGTGTGTGTGTGCGTGTGTGAGTGAGTGTGTGTATGTTAGTGTGTGTGTATGTATGTGTGTGTGTGCGTGTGTATGTGTGTGTGTGCGTGTGTATGTATGTGTGTGTGTGCGTGTGTATGTGTGTGTGTGCGTGTGTGAGTGAGTGTGTGTATGTTAGTGTGTGTGTATTCAATACAATATATATATATATTTTATTATATTAACATATATTTTTATTGAATAATATCATATATTTGATAACATACTGCACATTTAATCACTTTATAAAATCACATCATAAATATTAAATGTATGTGTGAATGACAAATCTAAATATGTTTATACACACACACTTATAGGCTATTGTTGAACTGAAAGCTGCGGTGTGATTGCGCATGCGCCCTGCGGGCGGCGCTGCGTCAGTGAGCGTCTCCCCGCGCGCTTCAGATGAAGTTCAGCGATGCTGCAGACGGGACGCTCCGCTCTCCTCCGCTGCGTCTGAAAGTGCTCGGCTTTGCGAGAAACTTCTTTAAAGCGGCATCTTTTGTATCAGAGCGACCCCGGAGACGTTCGGCGAGGCGTTGTCGTGATGATGATGATGATAACGCCGGGTTTAACGCGCGTTTGTGCGGTGTTCGCGCTCGTGATGTGCGCGTGCGGTGCGTGCGAGGCGGGATGCGCGGACAGACCGGCACCGAGATGCTGTCCGGGACGGAATAACGAGTGCGCGGAGAGGAGCGCGAGGAGAAGCGTGTGTTACTGCGACGCGTACTGCTTGAGGAGCGGCGACTGCTGCGACGATTATCAGACCGCGTGCCACATCTCAGGTGAGTCCGTTATAAACCGCGGGAAAAATACGCGAACCTGCCGCTGCTGGCGTGACGTCACGCCGCTCTGACTAACGGGCGTCAGTTAGAACTACCTATATTATTATTTATATAATACTGTATATTTTTTATTTCTTTTTT
>NW_015515218.1:1299-2755 GCF_001515645.1 Sinocyclocheilus grahami | reverse complement strand
GTTTGGAACGATATGAGGGCGAGTACATAATGACGAATTTTCATTTTTGGGTGAACTGTCCTTTTAAATCATTATTACAGAAAATGTTTTTTCAAACAAAATGATTCTTGCTTAATTGTATTACGATTTGAACAGGATTTATCAGTGAATAAAATCTTAAACTTGGGCTTATTCCTCACACAAAGCATCATATGACTTAAGGAATTTGGAAATATAGTGCAAACGTCATATGAACAACTGTTATGATGCTTTTATGTTTCTTTTTGAAGCTTAAAAGTCATGGTCACCGTTTGCTTTTGCTGTAAAAAAAAAGAGCATCTCCATTTGCATTTTACAGAACTAAAAAACCTACTTTAAAATCATGAGGATGAATAAATGTTGCTACAGTTGCTATTGGATAATTCTGCTGTCATTTGTTCAAAACGTGGTCTCAAATTAGGTCTTTCAGCAGACACGTCTGAACGAGATTGTTGATGGAGTATTGACAGAAATCAGAGGCTCAGAAACAGCTGGTGTCTCTGAGTGAAGTATGTGTGTTGGGTTATCATCCCAGCCGTCATTATCTGCTGTCTCTATGTCTCTCACCTGCCTCAACTACAGCAACAGAGCTCAGAAACACTCTTCAAATACAGCCTATGTATGTATATAAACAGTACATCCTATCAGCCCGTCGCAGCAGCTATAAAACATCCCAGCATTCTGCTCTATATAAGCCAAAGACATGATATAAAGATGGCTTTCATCTCTGTGTTTTGACTTGAGGGAGGTCTTGAGCGTCTTCCAGGTTTGTTGAGCTCCTCAGGAGTTCAGAGTTGCTTAATTGTCTTTGTTTATGCTGTAAAACTCAGTCACAGAGACTTTAAAACCTCTAAAAGCAGAGCGTGACAGTCATGAAAACACTCCAGTCACATTTATAACTGTCTGAATGTCAGTGCGTTAGAACATATCAAAACGAGTGTGATTTTATTGAAAAGAGAGATGCAAAAACATTTAATAAAAGGAGTTTAATAGTTTTAAAAATAGTTTTGAAAATGCACACACATCTCTCAAATAAAGTCAACAGTTCTTCAAAGTTCACTCATGATTCCTAGTCCAAGCCGGACGTTGTTGGCAGGTTTGCTGTTGTCTTTGTGATCGCTCGACGCCGTGCGGCTCATTTTTATTATGTTTTATTATGAGTAATGTTGGACTGGAAGGATTCGGTTGGTTTTGGTTTGTTCACGTCTCCAAATAACAGCTTGATCTGATTCATTCAGACATATACTCCCTCAGCCATGATTACTGTCATATGTGTGTGTGTTTCAGCTGCTGACTTGATATATATAGCGGAGGAAAACAAATATGCAAAATATTTGCTAACAGAAAAACAAAACTCTGTGAACCTTTAAACAGATTTATGAGTTTGGGTGTGTTTTAGGGCTGGGTGATATTGCTAAACAATTATAGCGCCGTATTT
>NW_015515218.1:0-436 GCF_001515645.1 Sinocyclocheilus grahami | reverse complement strand
CTTCTATGGCATTGTGAAGCACCTTTATTTTTAAGAGTGTAGGGTCTGACAGTGGGTCCAAGGATTTCATCCCGATAGCTAATGGCAGTCAGGGTGCCATTGTCTAGCCTTTAGAGGTCTGTGCGTCCCTCCATGGATATTCCTCTCCAGACCATCACTGACCCACCACCAAACTGGTCATGCTTTCCGATGTTACAGGCAGCATAACGTTCTCCAAGGCTTCTCCAGACCCTTTCACGTCTTGTCACAATTGCTCAGGGTGAACCTACTCTCATCTGTGAAAAGTACATGGTGCCAGTGCAGACCTGCCAATTCTGGTGGTCAATGGCAAATACCAATTGAACTCCATAGTGCCGGGCAGTGAGCACCGGGCCCACTAGAGGACATCTAACCCTCAGGCCACCCTCGTGAAGTCTGTTTCTGATTGTTTGGTCAG
>NW_015515217.1:4321-5458 GCF_001515645.1 Sinocyclocheilus grahami | reverse complement strand
TCTGAATCATTTCTGATCCGCTAGTCCACTGTATGAAGAGTTTATCCTCACTTATCATAAATAAACTATAATGTCCTGCACACACTAGTGAAAAAATATAAAAAATTATATCTGCTGTCTGAATAATATTTGGTTCGACTGTATTACAGGGGAAAAACCCAATAACATCGAATTACACACTTTTTTTAAAAATCTAAGATCATGATTTTTCTTTACTAATAGCATAGTATTACATGAATTGTTTATAAACATGATTTATTTAGCTTTAACTTGAATTTAGCATCTTAAATACTGAGACCTGAATTATTATGACCTGAATTGAATAATAAAAACATGAATTTCACAACACAAACCTCAAGAAGGTGAATTCATACAAAATATGTTTTAAATATTTAAAATAAACAAGGCGGGGAAAAAAAATCAATAACATCACATTTCACTTTTTTTTTTTGCAAGATCATGACTTTAATGGCTCCTCGAGTTTCTAATTTGTAACATTTATTTTGCTTAATCTGAATTTTGTTTTCTTTTACTGAAATGTATTTTGAAAAATATTCAAAAAGATATTTTTAGTTTGCGTGTTGGATTGTTTATTACAATATTAGCATAATGTTTAAGGTGTTGTTGTAATCATAAATTGATGTATGCTGTGTAGTGTGCTGTAACTTATGAATTCGGTTATAAAAAGTGCTTGATATGAATGCATGTGTGAGGAATGTTCTTCCTGCAAACAAGTGTCTTCTGATGAAATAAGAGCCGTCGGTCTGCGTCACATGAGAGTCATGATGTGTGTCCGCAGGGAACGAGTCCAGTCCAGACGCTGTTTGTGTCACGCTTTATTATCTGCTGGATGTCATATCATCATATCACAGTTCAGAAAGAACTCTGTCTGCTCAGAATTCAGTTTTATAAAGGAGTTTCTCAATCTTCCAGCTAAAACTAATCCCACTAAGTTATGACAGCGTTATTTCTGAACGTTTTCTTGATCGTGTGAACGTCAAGGGAACGTTCCGTTGTATCATTTTTAAACGTTATGAGAATGTTACTTTTGAACGTTCTAAACAAGGAGCAACGTTTACAAAATGTTACAAGAAACTTTTTAGTTTACGTTTCGAGAACGTTATTAAAGACAACACA
>NW_015515217.1:0-404 GCF_001515645.1 Sinocyclocheilus grahami | reverse complement strand
TCATGCCGATTAAAATAAAAAAAATTAATGAAAAAAAATTAATTATTAAAAAAAACAGCAAAAATGACAAATAACGACAAAAGTAAAACATCACAATGAATTTGGGGGAAATGTGATGTAATGTCATGAAAACAATTTCTTATCATTTATAATCGTTATAATTTCGTAACATTCTCAGCTTTGTTCAATGTCTCAATACTTTAAACACTTGCTTTTATTCTATATTAAATTCTTTTCTGTTTTGCGTAAATCAAGTCACATTTATTTCTACCCACTATTTGTCAATTGTATGTGCTTTGCTTCCGGTCTGATTTGCTTCCAGCTAGTTTTATCTGTACAAAACCGCTCGTTTTGCTGCGTGATATTGCAAATTGGTGTGTCTTACCATATTATTTTAATGTATT
>NW_015515216.1:4081-5459 GCF_001515645.1 Sinocyclocheilus grahami | reverse complement strand
AGAAATCAGGAAGGGGGCCAACACTTTTTCACACCACTGTACTTCATGTGTTCCTACAATTAGAATACACAATAAATCACTGATAGCTCAGATACAATTTAATGCCTAAAGGCTGGAATGCACTACATGATTTTTTTTTCCTTTTGAACTATAATATAAACAAAAAATACAAAACACAACTTTTTGCACAAGACAGGACAAAAAGGGGGGGAAACATTGGGATGATACAGGATATCATAGTTATTACTGTGTAAAACGTCACTCGAAAAGAGAATCTATCCGGTCTATTGAAGTGTCTTCCATATAATGGAAAAGGGGTTGCCAAATTTTATAAAATACTTTACTTTTATTTCTTAGCCAGTATGTTAATTTTTCCAAGGGTATACAGTTATTAACCTCAGATAACCATAGACTTATGGGAATAACAGTATCAGATTTCCACTTAATTGCAATGCACTTCTTAGCAATTATTAGTAGAATTTCTGTGAGTCTTATGGCATGATCTTGAGTAATATTGGAATTGGTGTAATTACCCAATAAACATACTTCCGGGTCTGTTGGAAAACTGACTCCATGCATATCAGAGATAAAGTTACATACTTTTTGCCAAAATTTCTGCACTAGAGGGCAGGTCCATGTGGAATGTAAAAAAGTTCCCTCCTCCACACCACATCTAAAGCAGAGAGGTGGACATTTTTTATTAAACTTATGAAGTTTTCACTGCATGACTTTTAAAATCTGAACAGCCTTTAAAACACTAGGCATCATACACTTACCGACTTTGTAATTAGTGACAGAGGAAAACTGTCCGTCATACACTACACAACTGAGGATGATACACTAGCAGACGTTGAAGTCGTTCCGATCACAACAATCTCCTTTAGAAACGTGCACCTTGTTGCTAGGAGATGATTGACAAATGAAAACAATGTGTTCTAAAATCGGTTGAAAATATCAGACATGTTTGATATCCTCAGACTAGGTGGATTTAGAATCTGAAGCTAAAAAAATCTGTGACCATCACACACTATGCAATTTTCTATGGGATCTGTCTGTGACGATGAGAGGCAGTGTTGATATCGTCACCTGGTCTGTGTGATATACAGTTATTATATAATATTATATATTTCCACACTCGAACGAATAACGCTGTTTATATTTCAGAAGTTTAATTGTTTTTGTCATTTGTCATGTTGTTTTGGTAAGATGGCATTAACTGGGGAATGAAGATGCTGTGAGGTATGTTCGGTGATAGGTCCTCATATCAACAAACATCACAACACGCTACCTTTGCCAATTCAGTTTTCATTAAATAAGGACATGACACATTTTTGTTACTACACCGTTTTTTGGTAAGTGTGATGAGTAAAGACGACCT
>NW_015515216.1:1690-3687 GCF_001515645.1 Sinocyclocheilus grahami | reverse complement strand
TTTTTTTTTTTAATCGTACTCACATACTTGTAAATTACACTCCCGATTCTTGTTACTTGGATTAATAAAAATACGCTCTTTGGATTATCCTGGTTTACGCCTATCCCTTCCTATCACCTCCCTTGATCCCTAACGGCATACTCTACGACCCTGTTAACTCAAATCTGCAGACTGGCTCTGACTTCTGGCAACTAGCGTCAACTTTTACAGACAGTAAATCATTGGAAAATTTGGGGAAGAAATCGTGTAGTGTATTCCAGGCTTAACATTTGCAATTTGTTACCAAGAAGAATGGAAAGGTCTAACCAAATCTCATGAGAAAATTATTTAATGTGAATTCATAAGTTATTCGCATTTAAATGTGTGATTTTTAGGGGGGGGAAATGTAAGCATGAAAAACCACCCCTAAATCTAACCGTCAGTGGGGTGTAAACCGATCAATGAATTAGCTACCAATTCATCAAAATCTAAAATGGTTATGAATTTCCGTCAGAGTGGTTTGGGGATACTGACTACGAACGGACTCCAATGTAAAGGAAAATTACTAGCAAATATTTGAATAGTAACTACTGGGGTAAATACTAGTATCTAATGAATAAAGTGACATTTAAAAGTAGACACTACTGGATTGTTTAAGAGTAGGCTAACTTTAAAAGCAAGCGCTAGTAACATAGATAACGTTATTCCTTTGGAATACATATTAAAACGGCTTGCCATAGCTGAGGCTCCTGCTGTGAAGCTCGTGTGTATGTGCGTTTCTCTCTCTGGCCGGAGCACTACTACAGGCGGAAGTTACAGACGCTTGTGTTGGTTAAAATCTCCTGTGGTGAGAAAGTGAAAAGCAGCGTAAATGATAAGCAGCAGGCGTTTGTGACGATTTTAACATCAGCGCATCATATATGTGGACGCGGTTGCTTTATTTTCCCTTCCTGCATTCGCAGACTGCTGGTTTTCGTCGGTAAAGGCAGACTGGCATATTTATTGGGTTTGATGTTTGGTTAGATGGTCAGATAGTGAAGCTCTCACAGTAGCTAACACGCGCGCTTTGATTGGAACGTTCAGACATTCTGTTACATTAAAACATTGTAGCCAGACGGCGCGTTTCCGACTCTTGTTGACACGCTGTAGCGGGAGAATAGAAACATTCACTTTATTCAGCGATGACTCGATTGGGTTTAACATAACTGCTAAATCACGTATGTGACTTCCACAACAACCAATCTAGTGGAGCCTTTTATCTCGGCGTTTTGCACTGGATTTGCATTGGAAGTGACAGAGATGGCAGACAGCGGTCGGGCGAAGCACGACAGCCCGAACTCGAGCCCCGGTCCCGGGAGGAAAAAGGCGCAGCAGTCGCCCGGTTCAAAGGCGCGGTACTCGGTTAACGCTCCCGGACACTGCTTTCGGAAAGTGACCCTGACCAAACCGACCTTCTGTCATCACTGCAGCGACTTCATATGGGGGATTGTCGGGTTTGTTTGTGAAGGTAAGATGGTTTATCTTATCTTTATCGTCTTTACCTTCTCTTAATCCACATTGCTGCAAAGGAGACACAGAAGTGCTTCTGAAGTGGCAATAAGTGTCTTTACAGGCTGTAGACAAATGCATTTACACAGATTCGAATACAACTGTATGTTTTGATACTGGGGTATGAGGTAGGTCAGAGCAGCCTTAATTTACTCTTTACACTGAATTTTGAGCAGGCAGAGAGCAGCCTTAACTATGGTAATTTGACATATAGTACTAGAGGAATACTCTCTCAAATAAACATTTGTCAGTTGACAGTTTTAATGCATTTTGGGTCACTTAACCATTTCATTTAAAGTGAAAGTTTCTGATTTATTTTCAACTGGAATTTTCCCATACCAGTTTGATTGACAGTTTTGATTGATAGATTACGATCTGTGCACGTGCCATCCTGGAAAGGGAAGGAATGAAGAAGGTAATGTTAAAAAAGATGGAGGATGTCCAGCATCTCTCTCTCTCTCTCTCTCTCT
>NW_015515216.1:0-583 GCF_001515645.1 Sinocyclocheilus grahami | reverse complement strand
AGACAAGTGGACTGGATTTATGTGGCCGTGAGATTGGCAGGGCTGTAAAGCAGATGCTGATTGACAATGTGGATGTTACCAGGCAGAGTTAGGCAGAAATTAGATGTTTCTGTTACGTAATGTGCTGCAGTGAAGTCGTGATTGACTCTTCCAGGTTGGCATGGCAACACGTAGTCCAATGGAACAAGGCGGCAGGCTGGATGCTGTAGCCGGACCGATAGAGTAGAACATAAACACACACATGCATGCTCTATGTTGTCATTAGCACTGTATGTTTATTGCATTCGTGAAGAGACTAGTAACATTTCAGACTTGGACTAACACATTTATGCATAGTAATGCAAGACATGATTATAGCCCTATGTTATGGTCGGCTGATATAATATAGATACACAATATGTACTTAAATTAAGACTTATTGATGAAATTAATGAAAACTAAATTCACAAAAATACTTGAAAGCAAAATATGTACATTATCTTATACTGATTCACAGAAATTCTTGTTTGAAACCGGAAAGTGCTATAAGGAATTATTTGGAATAATTGGCCATTCTGTAATGTAAAAATACTATGTAAAAAAA
>NW_015515215.1:4984-5459 GCF_001515645.1 Sinocyclocheilus grahami | reverse complement strand
ATATTGAGGTATATTAGGAGAAACTTGTTAGACAAGAGAAGTCGCAAACAGAATTTTTAACATTGCAATTAGTTAAAAAATTTTATGAATAATATGTTGATTAATTCGTCATTTTTCTATTTTATGCAATTATTCAAAAAATAAACAAATAAATAACAGTGATGCTTCTGCTACTACTACGATTTGTTTCTTCATTATTATTTTTATTATCTACAATTTTATATACATGATTTTGATGCTGTTTTTGATTTAGGATTAATGATATTGGCGATTTTGAGCTTATTTGGAAGCATTACTTTGTCCCCTTGTGTCAGTTCCAAAATGGATAAACAATTCATATTTTCCAATTTCTGGTGAATTTTGAGAAAATATTACATACAATAATTCTTGTAAAATAAGTGCAAGTTTGTCTAAATCTCATTTGTTTGAGAAAGAAAATGCACATGCACCCTTGATTTGGGTTCAGGTGTAGGAC
>NW_015515215.1:0-844 GCF_001515645.1 Sinocyclocheilus grahami | reverse complement strand
TGTGTTGTGAAAAGAGCTCCGTCTTTCTGACAGGCCCAGCATGCCGTACAGGCCTCGCTCCAGATGGTGATGTCCCGGCTGCCGGCTGGGGGACTCTGGACTCTTTCTATATGGCTGTCAGCTGGGCTTTTCCTCCCCCTGCCTGGGCCCAGTGATTTCATCCTACAGCGTTTCAGTAATAAGATAATTCACACAGTACTCCACATGCTGCTCTCACATCAGCATCACCATCCAACACAGCCAAAGCCAAACTGTGCTTCCATTGGAAGCATGTGGGACTCTCATAACATTGTCCAATCTGGGCTTGGACTTTTTGAGCTCACATCAAGGAAAGGTCAGGGTGATGTCTGAACCTCTTCAGTCTGTCAAAACATACCACCACTGAAGAGGTGAAATAGGGTTCAAAATCTCCCTGTTTTCCATGTAGTTGTTTCTGGTGGTAAATCCAAAGAGACCTCCCAAAAATAGCACAAGAAACAGGGACTTGTGTGTGATTTAGTTTAGCGATGAAAACTACAACTGAATAAAGTAGTTTAAGCACATTAATACAGTGTAAAAACAACTCTCAAAAAATTCCTATACAGAATAAATATTTAACTACACAAAAGTTCTGGGGTTGGTAAGATTTTTTAAAATGTTTTTGAAAGAAGAATACCAATAAACTAATTATGCTCCAATACAAATGATGATCTTTTGGCCTTTTATATCATGTCTATACACTGACCCTGCTCACACCTGGTGTTTTCTGTCTCCTGGTTCAAAGTTACAGTGGTGTGTCGGTGGGTTTTTCATTGTCCTGACCTACTTTACTAGGACATTGGTGGAAGGGCACATGAAAGACAAG
>NW_015515214.1:4636-5459 GCF_001515645.1 Sinocyclocheilus grahami | reverse complement strand
ATGTTGTACGATGGTTGACGGTATGTTGTACGATGGTATGGTTGATGGTATGTTGTACGATGGTTTTTGGCATGTTGTACAATGGTTGTCATATGTTGTATGATGGTTGTAAATAAATTGTTGTCAGTATGTTGTACAATGTTGTATGATGACTGCATGTTGTATAATGGTTGTCATGCTGTACGATGGTTGTTGGTATGTTCTATAATGGTTGTCGTATGTTGTACGACGGTTGTTGGTATGTTGTACAATGTTTGACGGTATGTTGACAGATGGTTTTCGGTATGTTGTGCGATGGTTGTAAATAAATTGTATGTTGTACAATGTTGTATGATGGTTGTCGGTATGTTTTTATGAGGTGTGCTGTGTGATGTCTGACCTCTAGACTGGCCTGTAGTGGACACACCAGTAAAACAGGCTGATTGGACAGACGGAATCCATTAACACCAGGCTGAAGCTCCATTTCTGCATGAATATTCATCCATCAACATTCAAGTTTTTTTTAATTTTTGTATATATTTCAGATATACTGGGACTGAATTTTGACAAAAAACTATATCTAAAAGCATCTACAACATCTAAAGCTGCTTTGCAGAGTGTAATGCAACTACATAGGTGTCCACAGGATGTCAGCAGAGAGCAGGCCGTGAGTTCCCTCAAAACTTACAGTGATCATCATAATGTTTGTGTCAGTGACTGATATTCCAGCAGAATTCTCATACCGTTGTTCATGAGGAATCTGGTCTTCAGGTTGTGTCCCCACCAGCCCATCAGACTGACACACACACACAGACAGATACACACACACACACACACACACACA
>NW_015515214.1:2794-3077 GCF_001515645.1 Sinocyclocheilus grahami | reverse complement strand
CTGAAACAGCCAATCCACACGCTCACAGAGCACTTCCTGCCACACTGCCCACACTGAGAGGAAGTGATGTCATTACCTGTCTGGGTGTAATGATCAGCATGCTGTCGGTCACGTCCTGTCCTCTCAGCCGGATCTGAGATTCAATGGCGTACTGCACATTCACACACAAACACGGTCATATTTTAATGGCTAACCTACAGCCATGACTTATCCAGTAAGGTACAAACGGGGCTAAAGATGCCTTTGATATTATTTTCATCTAAACCACTAGACGGCACAAAAA
>NW_015515214.1:0-1569 GCF_001515645.1 Sinocyclocheilus grahami | reverse complement strand
TGTCAGTCCATTCATCAGAGCCACTTCCTCAGGTTTAGCACCTATATAAAGATTCACACACTCATATACAAATACGCACGTCCATAAAAGCAGTCTGGCTAAATCAGGAGCTCCAGGGATTACATCTGGGAGTAAAGTCCTCTCTTTACCCTGTTTACCCTGTTAACTTCACACACTCTATCTACAGACAGACGTATGGCTTCTCTCTGTGTTCACATCCCATAGAAATATGAAAAGCAAATGTTCCCCATGAACCTCATTTATTCATTCACATTCTCATACTGGATGTGACTGTGACCGGTCAACACACAACTCAATATCAAACTCTTAGTTAGGAAGCTCTTAATTACCAACGATCTTTGCCATCAGCTCCTCCAGGGTCTCTTCGGCCCAGGCCCAAGGTCGCGACCCCTTCAGGTGGCCATGGACTCCACTGGAAACAACATGTGGTTACGGGTCACTGCAGTATTATGGGATTTCCTAAACCTAAAGGGAACTGCTTTTAACAGTGTTTGTCACTACAACAATTTTTTTTGTAATTTTAATGGAAAAAGAAAAACACGTTTTAGTAAAGAACCTGTTTACCAGTTACCTTAATTTTTATTTTTTTTTTTTGGGCAGTGAAATTTATTTTTGGATAAAATGAAATGAAATGAAATAAAATGTAAAACTTTTTATTTTATTTAACAAGATAATAAATATAGAAAACAAGCTTCTACTAAACAAAATGTATGGAAAAATACAGATACCAAAATGCCATCCTAAAGCCTGAAATATAAATAGAAAATGAAATAAATAATAAATAAAAATTAATTTATGATTTAGAAAATAAATATATTTTAACAAAACAATTAAGGAAATTATTCTTCTAATAAGCAACGTGTATAGAAAAATGCATTCACCAAAATGCCATCTAAAGCCTGAAATATAAATATAAAATCAAACATATAATAAATAATGGAATTTAAATTCAAATTACATTATGATTAAGGGGAAAAAAAGTGTTTTATTTTACAAAACAAATATAGAAATATAGAAAAGCAAAATAAAAGAAGAAAAATACAGTCACTAAAATGATTTTATTTGATATTGATGATATATTTTTCTGAAACTGATTCAGCATTTGATAAATCAAGACAGATGACTCACATTGTGGCCCATTTCTCCAGCTCCTCTTCGATGTATTTTTTGGTGTTTTTCGGCTGGAGACCCAGTGAATTCCCAGCAAAATAAACACAATCTTCAGAACCGTCCACAAGTGACAAATCCGCTAAACACAGATGAGAAATCAGATGATATATGAACTTGAGCAAACACTCAATCATGCTGATATAATTTGAGCCATATGTCATGCTGTGATACATGTCGGGTCATAAAGCGTCACTCACACGGCGGCAGGTCTGATATTTTGGGCACGAGGAACTCCTGGCGCAGCTTCTGCAGCTCATCGTGTCGGTCCAGATGTTCTGCCAGCCTGCGGGACGTGGGACTACAGTTCAGCTCCTGCGAGACCCTCGTGATCGTCTGCTGCACGCTCTCCATTATCAGCACCAGATTCAGAGCAATCAC
>NW_015515213.1:4914-5459 GCF_001515645.1 Sinocyclocheilus grahami | reverse complement strand
AGTGCAAAAACAAGCAATATGGTGTCTAAAACGTAAGTCTCTTAAATAACTTATTGTTTATTGAATTCAATGTCATTTGTAATCACGGTCATTTTTGGAGAAAACGGCACTCTTCGTGTGAAATTGAATAGCTATATGAAGTGGTATAAATATATAAATGTTCTGCCGTCACGTCTTGAATTTGTGATCTTTCTGAATCACGCAGTGAAAGAACACACACTATGTTTTGAACGGTTTTTGCAGAATACTCGATAATGTCAAATCGCACATCGTTAAAACAACAATTACGATATTATCGCAGATGATATATATCGCACACCCCTAAATAGAAGTCCAAAAATCGCTGTTTTAGGCACTTTCTTTGCACGCTCGCTTTGTAAACACTGGGACGGTACTTCCGCCTACGTCACGTGCGTGACATTTCCTACGTCACTACGTACTGCGTGAAGTCCAGCCACTGCAAGACCAGCATCTGCGGTTAAAAAGCACATACACCTGTATTTTTTTTAAGAAGGTGAGCGATCGTTTCGTCAGATAAGGCTCTT
>NW_015515213.1:3015-3578 GCF_001515645.1 Sinocyclocheilus grahami | reverse complement strand
TCATGAATAAAACCTACATTTTGGCTTTACTGTAAAACTGAAAATTTATTTTCTTGCC
Organism: Sinocyclocheilus grahami; assembly: GCF_001515645.1. Classification (NCBI taxonomy): domain Eukaryota; kingdom Metazoa; phylum Chordata; class Actinopteri; order Cypriniformes; family Cyprinidae; genus Sinocyclocheilus; species Sinocyclocheilus grahami. Next base: position 3,520 of record NW_015515213.1, on the reverse strand, counting down.
CCTGAAATACATTTTGGTATGAAGATTGAAACTTTATATATTTTCAATTTCAAAAATATATTTAATTGAGCGTCACTGTTTATAACATAAGCATATATTTAATATATTTTGGCCAGAAATTTTTTTTTTTTTTGCGGTATGGAAATAGGTCATTCCCTTTCGGTTTGGAGAACGTTCCCCTAATGTTCCCATAACATTCTATAGGCTAAACCTCATTTTTCATATTTATTTTAAGCTAGTATTTTAAACACAACCCAATCAAAACCAAACCTAGTGGTTGAAATGGTGAACTGCACAAAAAGGCATCACGCTTTCTTAAAAATGTAATTGATTTGGCAAAAAAAGTCAATATATTTCGTATCCTCTGACAAGATTTGGCTATAAAAATGTTATAAGGTGCAAGAATTAGACAAATTAGCCACAAAGTGGACGGAACCCTCCCCGATAGCACACGTACATAACGTCTATTTGACGTCTGCAAGACGTATTTTTAGAGTGTTTGCTC
>NW_015515213.1:0-1656 GCF_001515645.1 Sinocyclocheilus grahami | reverse complement strand
CTTTTTCTGGCTCGCTTTAGCATGCTTGCGTGCTGGCTTCATACTTCCTTATTTTTCAACTTTAGCCTGTGCATATTTGTGCATGCTTTCTCACGTTTATGAAGCTCTAGAGTTGCATTAGTCGACGGTCATGCAAATGTGGTGTTCGCATTTCCCCCCATATTGTGTTTATGCGCGTGTGCATGCATGTATTTCCCGCAGGTTTATTCATAGCCCTGCTTTGGTCCTAAAAATACGAATGCATTGACCTACTAAAAGCACACAGATCACGACAAATCTGTAGAAATTCGGTGTTGTTTGTACTGGCGATTCACTGCAGATTGCAGCAGTGCGTTATATATAAATGCAGTACTACTTTAGTATTAGTAGATGCTAACGGTACAGTAATGCATTTATTTAAGCAGAAGACTGTTATGTTGGAAGCAGCATGCTTCATGATGTGCATCATTAAATCAACGTTGCATTAGATTGCACTTTCATTAAAGCATGAGTGTTTGATTTTTCCCATTTGAGATGTTCAAAATAATGGTTTCATGTTTTTTGATATGATCTGATTGAAATAGGTGCATATATTAAATAATCAGTTTATTAGAAGAGTACTCGCCATTAAATTTGATTATTTTCACTACCGGATTCAGAAGTACCTTGCATGCACCATGCAATTTATCATCTACAAATATCTAGTTATTGAGTAGAGGCCAATTTTTAGATGCTGCCTCTAATTCTCGTTAGCAACCTGAAATTAAAGCCTCCTTGGCATATTTTAAAATATGTAAACAATGTAAAGGAACACACCAGCTACACACATGCTGAGATGCATGCATGCATTGGATCACTGGCCACTGTGTTGCATCTCGCTGTTTTTTCAGCATCTCTCGCTATGAGTGTTGCATTTGTATGTCAAGTTAAAAATAGTTTAAACAATCTAAACTGCATTGTTTCATTTCATTCACAAGACTGTGCATTGATATAAAATACCACTTTTAGGAATCTCTTTACATTTGTATTATGCGATATTGATTTAAAATCCAATTGCACAACATTTGAAGCTACAATTGTGTTGCGAACAGTTTCTTTGTATTGGGAACATTTTTGTATTTTATTATCAATACGATCTGTGTTGCACTAGTTGTCACTGTTCTAGTCTTCTAACTAGTGGCTCTTAAATTTAAATCCTCTGAGACTAGTAATTAGGTCTGGACCCCCGTGAGTTGAGGAGAATCCATGGCCACATTTTTTATATTAACACTGTTTTAATACTATGAATCTCTTGTTTTTTAGGGCACTTGGTAGAGAAAGATTTAATGTGCACAGTGCAATAGATCACAGAGTGTGTTGTGCATTTGAAATACAATCATAAATGCATTTTGCGTGTAAAAATAGCAGCGATCTAACAATAGGCCGCATTAAGAGAGTTTCAAGTGAATAAAATGCTTTTCTTTGAGTAAGTGCAGAGTTGTATTTTTTTTGTACTTTGTCATTTTATGTAAATGATATGGATTCCTTTTAGATGCATTGATTACACTCAAAAATATATATATATTTAGGCCTAAACTTAAGATGCATATATAATTTACATCCATTTGGATTACACAGTTTTACTATGAACAAGCTAATAAACTTAACGCGATGCATATTTGTCAGTCATACATAAAT
>NW_015515212.1:4564-5461 GCF_001515645.1 Sinocyclocheilus grahami | reverse complement strand
AAAAAAAGGCATTACTGCATGGTTATGTAATGCATAAAGTATTTTCTGGCTAAATTTCAAGTGATGAATACACAGTTTGCATTGTAACATGATATTTAGGTCATATTCCCCACCCCTACTCCTAAAACAAGACCAGGAATTGAAACACCACTGATGGAGTTTTTGTCTGCTGATTAAAGCTGCAAACATCATGTTGAGTAATAATGCAAGCAGTGTGAGCCTCATTGGCTCCCTAAGCTCATTTCACTGTTTGCTGAATGTGGGCAATCAGGATAGCATACAAGAACAAATAATGTTTGCAGTGCAATTAAGACCTGGACTACTGATCTACAGTATAAAAACAACACACTCATTATCCCACTTTTCTGCAGAAGCCTCTGGGCAAAGGAAGGTCACATACTGTTGACCACGTCGCTGTCTTTGCTCTGAGTTCTTGCTTGCGTGATGAAGCAGATAGTTGTGGACAGCAGGATACACTAACCCTTACACCACATCCAGCTCAATTACTCACATGGTTTAGAGAGAGATGTTAGAACAGAACAAGATGGTAACAGATATGATCACAGTACAGATAGAGACTAAATCCTGTTCTAAATCCTAAAAAGAGGCCTAAATAGGTTGCATATAAAAAGGATAGCTCATTCAAAAATGAACGTTTTGTCATCATTTACTCACCCCTCATGTTGTTCCAAACCTGTAGGACTTTCTTGCTTCTGTGGAACATAAAAGAAGATATACTTAAAAATGCTGATAACCAGTTTTGATGACCATTGGCTTCCATTGTATGGATATAAAAACAGTTCTCAAAATGTATTTTAGGTTCCACAGAAAAAGAAAGCCATACATGTTTGGGATGACATTAGAGTGAGTAAATGATGACAATTTCCCTTTTTGGGG
>NW_015515212.1:0-694 GCF_001515645.1 Sinocyclocheilus grahami | reverse complement strand
CTTCATCCATCAGGCTGTCAGGAAGCTGAACTCCCTCCGGACCTTTTTGCCCCAACTCGCTGTGGCCAGGGAAAGGCTAAGCCTTCCCCAGCCTTACACACGCTCCGCCTATGACAGTAATCTTGTTTAAGAATCACAAAACTCACTGGTCTGCTGAGAATTTGACTATTTCAATCTTCCAGATGACCTTACATTTGGAAAAAGCCAAATGCCAGCAGTCATTTCACTAGAGGTAATTTTACCAAAATAAAATTGTCCACCATGTTCTATATTTAAATATTTTCAGTGAATAAATATGTTTACTTAAATTTTGCATTTTTTCCCATCATACTGGCCGCCTCACACCATGCTCTCCTCCTACTAAAGCCTCCAATAGATCACAGAAAGGCATTATGCGGCACTTCAGCTTAAATCTAATGTTCTTGTCGTCCTGCAGAAATCCATCAGAATGATTAGTTGGGTCTGTGTATGTAGCCCAGTCAAAACTGTTCCAATGAGAGGAGGTCAACTGCTAAACTCAAGACACATAGACAGAGAATTACTGTATGGACAGTAGGTCGTCCTGCCAGTATTTTTATTAACCAAACTAAAATAAAGTGCATTTTTATAGTCGTCTAATCAAAAACCATTGTTTAAACCTTGTTTGTTAATTTTGTCTGAAAGCAAATAACACTTACTATTTGGGGAGAAAAAT
>NW_015515211.1:0-632 GCF_001515645.1 Sinocyclocheilus grahami | reverse complement strand
TTTGCATGCTTATTGCAAATCTCTCTGGCCGCTTCTTCGGAGAAGCTCATTTCCACTTTCCCTTCATGAAGCTGGAAGAGTCACAAGCTCATTGCCCTTACTGAATGTGTAATTGAGCACATGTGCAAAAGTAAAGATATGATGATGGTTTTATGCTTGGGCAGAGGAGGGAAATGCTGTGGGGTGTGAACTGTTGACTACTCGTACCTCTGAATTAAAGGTCATTAAAGAAACACGGTGACACTCTCAAAGATCTTTAGCCATTATTAATGTAGAGTGAATCTTCAGGCTATTACTCTTTCTGCTCAGGGTTTCTTTGTTTTCACTAATTATGTAGTTGCAGGGAAGATCATTACAGCAATGAAATGGTCTGTAAATGTTCCAGTGTAAACAATAATAAGGTTTCATTGGATGCAAAGACGGAGATTTAAGGAGATCACTAAAGTGGGTGTAATTTGAAAAACACTGACAGAGAAAAAAGTTTGATGTATCTGAATGTGAAAGTTTTCCCTGACTAACATCATTTTTATATCCAACAAATTAAAAGTAAAACAGTTTTTTAACGGTCCACTTGGTTTCACTTTATCTTGATGGTCCCTTTAACACATTCTGTTGACTATAAGTAACGTTGC
>NW_015515210.1:4773-5462 GCF_001515645.1 Sinocyclocheilus grahami | reverse complement strand
TAAAACTCAGCAGTAAACTGAGCCGTGAAGCAGCACGGTGAGATCTTTTCTTTTATATGCTTGCTCTACTCTTTGCTGTTAATTTCTTATCTTTGACATTGCTTTCATCTTTACTACAGTTTAATGCTCTTCAATGACTTGTAGATATGCTGAGAGCCTTGCTAGCACCAGGATTCTGAAGCACAGTGTTGAGTCTAGTAGAGGAAACTGTGGAGAAAATTTAGCATGGGCATCTTATGATCAAATAGGTATGAATCCTCTTCTTCTGTTTAAAAATGTCCATCTGAAACATATTTCCATGGATGTAGGAGTACAGACTGCCGTCCTCTTCTCTTTGCAACAGCTGGGACTCATTATGAATGGACTACCTCCATGTTCAGTCTAAAGTTGATTACTAGGTAGATTGGAATGTCTGGCCAGTCTGGGGTGATTTGTAATGTGTCAAATGTATAGTGTGTCATGTAAAGCTTCAAGTTGTACCCTGGAATCTCCAGTTGGATTTACTGTAATAATTAAACAACCAGATTGCAAATACACATTCTACAGAATAAGGAATTTGGGATTATTTGAACTTAAACTTCATAATTCCATTTCACATGCGACTCTCTGTGCATGTTTGTGTGCCGACAGGTAAAGATGTGTCAGATCGCTGGTATAATGAAGTGAACCAGTACAACTTCAATCAGCCA
>NW_015515210.1:2739-3209 GCF_001515645.1 Sinocyclocheilus grahami | reverse complement strand
ATATTTAACTGAGCACTAACACAAGCGCCACATGGTTTATGTGAGTCAAACAAGCATAAACACTTTGTGACAACCACACATCGCTGCAATGCACACCAATTAATGAAAGAATCATTGTTTTGTTCTAGGTCACTTCACTGCAATGGTGTGGAAAAGCTCGACGAAATTTGGTGTTGGTAAAGCTGTGGCCTCAGATGGTTCTACCTTTGTAGTGGCACGTTATTTCCCTGCGGGCAACATTACCAATCAGGGCCACTTTCAGGCCAATGTCCTGTCCCCTAAAAGCTGATCCAAATGTAGCTGGACACAATGAGAATGAAGGTAGGGAGGGGAACTGAAACAGGATGGGGAACAGCTGAAATCAGAGAGACTTTTACCTGGAGGACCAAACACAGTAATTGTTGGCCTTAATACACAAACCTTACTTGAATAAAGAGCTTCTGTCTTGACATTTTTAGGCTTTTATTAAC
>NW_015515210.1:0-1452 GCF_001515645.1 Sinocyclocheilus grahami | reverse complement strand
ATTCTTGTTGTGGCGCAGTGCACGGACTGCTTTAGCTCGAGACACGTTGGCCTGTGCCATCACCAACTCGATATCTCTCTGCTCCAGCCCACCCTCATCCAGCTTACAAACAGACAAAGAGAATATGGTTCATCTTAATTTAGCTGCTTTATTCATTCAAACATATTTCTAAAAGGAAAAGGCCATCCAAAAATGGTGTCATTATTTACTGACATTATTTCATCACAGAAAAAAGAAAGACACAAAGGTTTGGAACGAGATGAAGCTGAGTAAATGATGACAGAATGTTTATTTTTTAGGTCAACTATCCTTTAAATGGAGGAAATGAAAGATTTATACCTCCTCTTCTTCCTCGCTCTCTTCTTTTATTGTCAGGCTTGGTGTGATTTCTGATGGCAGAGGTGAGGGGTCAAGAGGAACCTTAAATTTCTCTGCCGCTGCCTTGTGTACCTGTTGTGACAGGTCTTCAATCTGAGAAGAGACGGACAGAAAGCACAGATGAAGATCAATGAACAGATATAAATATTTAAATATTCATCTTGCAATTGGAAATCTGTGCCACTGTAGCCAGATTTTTGGAAGGTATCCTTGCATATGCAATAAGAAACAAAATGATGGGAAAATACTAACCTTGGCCTCTCCAAAGACTATGTAAATATCCGAGGCAGGGCTTTTAAACACATCTGGACGTGTAATAACAAAGAGAATATTCTTGGACTTCCGAATGGTAATGCGTGTCACTCCGTGGATCTGTTTCAGCCCGAGCTTTGACATCGCCTTGTAATGATAACAACCACATGGAGGAAGAGACAGTAGGTCAGGGACTCACAATACAGTGAGTCTTAAAACTGCATGAAACTGCATTTGCAGTCCTACCTTTCGTGCTTTTTTCTCACTTCGACTCTGTTTGGCTCTGCTCACTGACTCATCAGCAGGAGAGTGTGAGAGCTATGAAAAAAAGAAGATATGAAGGATAAAGAGAGCATAGTAGGACCTAACATTGTTCATACAGTAGACTTAACTAGACTCAAAAGTGCAAAAATATAATTTTTTTAGCAATGATGTATGCAAGTATATTTTTGTTGATGCTTCCAACTAATGCTCTGCTGCACTCAAGTAATTAATTGCTGCTTGTTCAGTTTACTTAATTTTAACATTTATACTAGCTGTCCAGTTCCACTTAAGTGTTATTTTTTAAAATCAAGATAAAAAAAAGCATTTAGTGTTATGTTATGTGCATGTTGCTTTACTCACACTTTACACGACAAAGGTTACTTTATAAACAAAGTAGCATTAGTATGTTAACATGCACTACTGCTATGCCAACTAGTAGTTAATTGTAAGATACGCAACTGGTATAGTTTGACATGTAATTTTGAGTTTTATTCAATTCACTCAAGATCACTCATGAATCTACAGCCCACCTGTGGATTTGAGGGTCTCAGCAATGTC
>NW_015515209.1:4561-5462 GCF_001515645.1 Sinocyclocheilus grahami | reverse complement strand
AAAAAAAATCAACAACACACAAGCTAACACCACATTTCTGGTGAATTATTCCTTAGTACTACTTTCAATGGAAAAAATACATACAGGTCATTTTCCAAGAAATGAAGACAAAATACGTCAATAATTGCCTGCTGTAGTGTATTAATATATGGATTGTAATATCATTTCATTAGACGTAATCTTTGAATTACAAGTAGACTGTGGGAGCTTAAAATACACAAAACCAGACTTTTCAGGGCACAAACGTTGAAATGCATCAGAATTAATAACAAAATATATATTTATAAAGATTTCAAATACATTTTATTACATTTCTCTTTTCAAAATCGGTGGAGTGTGCATTCATTCACGCTAGCACGTCTAAACTTCTCATCGTGCTACACATGACATTCAAATGTAGGCTACAGTGCCATGTGTAAAATTTAAAAAAAAAAAACAAATACCAACAAATCTTCACACACTGGAAGCGTAAACCGTGTTTAATGGATAGACTGGGCTGATTTGCCACAAAGAGGGGGAGCTGTAACTTGAACAACAAAAGCGTGGAGGGCCATGTGCTCCCAACACAGACAAAGCAATAACAAAGGAGCGCCACCAAACCTCGCCTGCCTCACTTTATCAAAAATAATCACTCGAAAGGGCTTGTGGGTATGATTTAAACATTATTCATGCTTCAGATAAGGACAGCGCACATTTCCCTTGAATAAAACACTTATAAGTGTCACCGTGGCCCAGCAGAGGACATCAACAATAGCACAAAGAAGTCGCCAGGCCGAAGTTTTACAGGAGCTCGCGCAAACATCCGCAGTTGCCCTCGTGCTCTTTAAACAGGTTCTCAATGCTACACAGAGGTTGTACATTGCATACAAATGATTAAACAAATCGCATGCACTTTCCAAGC
>NW_015515209.1:980-3775 GCF_001515645.1 Sinocyclocheilus grahami | reverse complement strand
AATTACTTGGTTATGCAAAAAAAATTGCACAGGCCAGAGGTTCATGTAACTGTTTTTTTAATAAAACATATGGATTTATGGATCTTTCACATCAAAATATATTACATATAGTTTTATTTTCTGTAACTTAAAAGAATAAAATTAATGCAATAAAACAATATGATATAACAAATATATATCTAGAGGCAAATTTCAGCACATTCAGTCATTATAAAATAATATTACATTATATTTATGTCATAGTTTAGTAACTTTCATGCAAATGTGAAGCCTGCAGTGCTTTTTTGTTTCCGATGGTTTACTTTCTCCTTTTAGAGCATTCAAATAAATGTCAAAATCCATGCAAATCGCTAGATCGCAAAAAACAAACCAAGTGGGAAAACATAAAAAAGTACATTTCAGCTCCCAAAAGGGTTTTGCAATCCAACAAATGGAGTCAGATGATTTGTGTTGTTCAGAAGTCAAAACATTAAACATAAGCATAGCAGACAGAGCATGTTATCGGTGATGATTTATTACACCACTGACATTCATTTCGAGGTTGCATGGGTAGTCCCAGATAAAGGCGATGTTGTTTGTCACAAGGGCTAGGCCTATGTTGCAGTTATCAAACAAGGGTGATGCAACAATCATGTTGTATATTAGAATTCAGCAAGACAGCATCTAATTATTTAATTCCTTTAACACAACGCAATTCACAAGGTAAATATAATCTTAAATCAGTTCAAACAGCATGTCAAACAATCAGAGCAATACTTCAAGAACAAATAAATACAAACGTAAGTCATTGCAAGTGGAAGTCCTTTTCTCCACTTCCTGAACTTCTGATTACCCACAGTGATAACTCATGGTTCTCTTAAACGTTTTCTTATAAAATTGACCATCTCCTATGTGTTAATGTTTCATAGCTCTTATAAATAGAACGAAGAAAGAGTAAAATAGAATGTATAGTTTTTACAGAATTGTTAGAGTAATTCACTAAACCACTGCAACATGCAAACGACTATATTATACACAATTTATGTTGCAAATAATGTACAAGTTAAATGTTTCATCATCCTACTACAAAGTTGAACATTTCTTTTAAAAATGTTCTTTTACAGTCTGATGATGGTGATAATGATTAGAAAATAAAATGGAAGAGTAAGAGTGAAATAGAAATTCTTTACATTTAGAAGTGTTCATGCTTCAGCTGTTTTTGTGATTTTATGTATGATACAAAATGTCATTGCAAATCATTGTTTTAAATTATGGCATAATAACAATTTCATTTATTATTAGTATTATTAGTGGTGTTGTTGTTATTATTGTGGACTAAATGAAAAGCAGGAAAGAACATCATGTTGGGGAGCATGTAACTGTGTTCTCTAGCACGTCTCATCCGCCTCTCCATCAGAGACAGTGTGACACAGCCCAGTCTGTTACATAAGCCTTGCGCCAAATGGCGAGCCGGCGGACAGAAACACATATAAGCGTCTGTACTTGAGGGGCGGTCGAAGTAATAGCTTTATTCCATGCACTTTCTAGTTCATGAACTGACATCTTAAAAAAATACGGATTTGATTTGCTCTAGAATAATGCATCATACAACGCATGAAGCAGACTGTATAAGAACTATGAGGGCAAAGTGTAGCATTTATTTATCTATCTTTACAAGAATCTGAGTTTAATTCGTCTTGAGTACGCATAGGTCAGAATGATTTTTGCAGCATTTTCAAATTGTCTCTCGCCTTGCTTCACTGCAGAGAAAACACCGCAATGTAACCGTCCTTGCTACTGTTTAACTGACGGGAAAATAACGAAAATAAATCAGATTCTAGCGTAACCTGCGCTGCGCGTGCACACGATCACGCACATCTGAAGCAAGCGCGAGACAAGCAAACCAGCGTCCCATCCATCCATGCACTTCCAATCCAATGTAAACATTACAGCAACATAACAAGGAGGGGCTCAAGGCTTTAGGGGGACAACGCATAAAAACACGCCGATACCTCTGTGCGATACATTCAAGACCGTGAAAACCCACGCCATCAACACGAAGACGCAGGCGCGTGCGTTACCTGCTTGTTAATTTGTGAGCATCTCAGTCGCGGACATTTCTCCTTGTAATCCTGCACATCTCTCCCATATTCGGTGCGGCATGATCCTCAGCTGTTCCTGTTAATGGCACATTCCGTGGATTTCACCACTGAAGCTCGCGCGAGGAAAAAAAGGCAGAATATGGCATTACTCTTCGCATCTCGCGCAAAACAACCACTCTCTGAATGCATTAGACTTCGGAGAAATCAATGCACTCGGTTGAACCCAGCATCATCCGCCGCCTATTTGCGTGATTTTGTGACACCCCTATGAGGGGCATTTAGAGGCCGCTGATTTATGGCAAGCCGTTTGAACATAATTCCTTAGAAATACGTTTATAATACTTTTGTGTGCTACTTTGTGGAAACCTGTTTTCACGGGAAGGGGGGCATACTTTTCATAACCTTTGGTTAGCAAGATGGCTGCACTGTTGACAGCAATAAATGAGCAAAACACTTTAGTATCATGGAAAGCTATTAAATCTAAATTTGCAATTCTGAAAAAAAAAAAATCAGAATTGTGAGATAAAAAGTCACAATTATCTTTTTATTTTTCAGTCCATGTTGGGGGAAAAAGAATCACAAGAAGTAACCTAGTCTATGAAAAAAAAAAATCAGAATTTTGAGATATAAACTTGAGAGCTCAACGCGCTGCAAATAGAAAAAAGCGCATGCAAATTAAGAAAACAACTTCATCAATTTGACAACACACACACT
>NW_015515209.1:0-283 GCF_001515645.1 Sinocyclocheilus grahami | reverse complement strand
TGCAGGTAAGTCCTACTGAAATAGGGACTAGTTTTAATTCTTTAGATACTTGTAACAGTTAAAATAGTACAGTCTTTTTTTTATTATTAGACACTAGTTTGTATTCCAGTTGTTAACTAATATGATTTTGTAATGAAAGTATCCATTCTGACTTGTCAGAGACATGTAAAAAATAATTTCAATTAGTGATGTTACAAAGATGTGTAAAACAATTGGAGTAGATACTATTTCATAATTAGGTTCTATTATTTAACAAATAGGTACTAGTAAAACTGAAATTGAT
>NW_015515208.1:4827-5462 GCF_001515645.1 Sinocyclocheilus grahami | reverse complement strand
TTTACTCACCCTCAAGCCATCCTAGGTGTATAGGACTTTCTTCTTCCAGACGAATACAATTGGAGTTATATTTAAAAAATGTCCAAGCTTTATAATGGCAGTGAATGGGGTTTAAGATCAAGTTAGGTCCAATAGAAAAAAGTCCAATAAAAGTGCATAAATCCATCATAAAAACTGCTCCACATGACTCTGGGGGGTAATAGCCTTCTGAAGCAAATCAATGCGGGGTTTTTTTGTAAGAAAAATATCCATATTTAAAACTTTATATACCGTAATCTCTAGCTTCCACTAACTGTCATACTCACATTCACGAGAGAGTGGCATTCCAGCGGATGACATAGGACGTAGGCATAGTGTAATCTCCAGTGAGAATATGCTAGTCTTGCAAGAACTAAGTTTTGTTTACAGCAAAAACCAGTCTCCTCTTGGCTTATAAATTCTCCGGCATTTTTCTTTACAATGCCTTGTTTAGTGACCAGTGTTTTGTTTTGCTCACTCCACTGCGCTTACATGTTCGTCACTTCTGGATTCGCCACAGCATTCGCCTACGTCCTACGTCATCCGCTGGAACGCCACTCTCTCAAGAATGCGCATATGACAGTTAGCGGAAGCTAGAGATTACAGTTTATAAAGTT
>NW_015515208.1:2038-2632 GCF_001515645.1 Sinocyclocheilus grahami | reverse complement strand
CGAGAGCCACATGCCAGCTATGGTCTGTTTTTCACATTTTTTCAGTCGTTGATAATAAAATAGATGTCATTCAAAATCATTCCCATATTGCATGTTCAGGTCTCAGGAGATAAATCAAAGTCAAAGATAAATGAGGCAATTTGAGTGTGTGTGTGCGTGTGTACATGTGGGGGAGGTGAACAGGTTTATACAAAAATAAATAACATCTTAATGTTATGTTTACTGTGATGAATGAATACACACAAAGATGAAGATGAAGGGTAAACAGTCTTTAATTAATCCACATAAAGTAATCCACACAAGGAAGGCTGGAAACACATGTATACATCAACGAGACCCGACAAACTAAGACTGAACAGAATGGAACTTAAATACACAAGCAAATGAGGATAATAAACTAGACACAGGTGAACAGAATGACACAATCAGGGGGAGACAGAAACTCATGGTGCATATTGCCCTCCGAATGGCATTTCAGAGTGAAAACAATCATGGCCGCCATATTGAAGGGTTGTTCTAAACTGAAGTGCTCAAAACTGGCCACTTCAGAGGGCCCTTCAGAATGAAGGATTTCGAAGGGTACAACTGATGGAC
>NW_015515208.1:0-1113 GCF_001515645.1 Sinocyclocheilus grahami | reverse complement strand
TTCTGCAAGGACATTACTCATTTTCTACTAAATTATTTCTTGCAGTTACTTATACTTATTTTGCTATACATGATGAGTTTACCCTTAGCATATTTGGGCCATTATACAGTATGTGGTCAGATTATATAATATAATCTATTCTATATAAACTATTATTCCTTGTATAAAAATTCCTCATGAACACAATGAGCTTTATATTAAAGATGACATATACCTCTGACATTTAGTATGTGCATGAATGTGTGTAATTAACAAAGATATTCATATGTATTTTTGGTAACACATAGCATGCAAATGAAGTCAAGCAATGTATCTTAAATGCAAATATATAGCACAATGAATGTGTTCAGTGGTAATTAGTTAGACAAGTGACAGTTATGACAGAGGCTTATGCTTAAAGCATATTTATGACGCTCGGAGATGAGAGGGAGGGCCGATGTCAGTCACCTCTGAGCATTAATACACACAGTATACATATCTTCAGAGCTTCTCATGAGCTGTAGCATTAATAGCTGATTGTGTGTGTGTGGCAGGTCAGCCCTCCCTCATCCTCGCTCTTCTCAATGCTTAAGCTGTCTCAGGTGTAGAGCACCCAGAGGAGTCAGTCATCATGACAGCAGCTCAGCCCAAAAGAGGCATCGGGGAGGAGAGCTGTCACTCTTTCCTTCCCCAACGCTAACCACACACTCCAGCCACACAACCACGTTACAATAGATCACATATCTCCTGCTCCAACATTCATCTATGCTTTTTTTTTCAATTGTTGTCTTTTTGCATACAACCTTGTAGCATATGCACTAAATGGCCAATATGTGAGTACCACGCATATATACTTTCTGAGCATTTTGTTTCAAAACCATTGGTGCTAATTAAGAGTTTGTTTCTTTATACAATTTACATGTACGCTGAAAACAATATTTCAATTTGTTTTGTAAGATGCAAATTACCACTGAATTAGCCTTTAAATAATCAATGTATTATGAATTCAGAATAAGTGTATTCAAGTAAATAATTACTTTTAATTCATTTAATTAAACACTGTAATTAATAAAGTAGTACAAACCCAGAAACTAGAGAAAAAAAAATTGTGTTTTGAGCAGTACAGAATCAGAA
>NW_015515207.1:4842-5462 GCF_001515645.1 Sinocyclocheilus grahami | reverse complement strand
AAAAATTTTGACCCACTTAAGTAGGACTTAAATACATCTTTATATGTCATTTCAGAATTACTTTGAAATTATCTTTGAAATATGTCAAAAGTGTACTGCCGAATGTACTGATAAACATTTATGTGAACTAAAATATACGTTATTATGTAATTCCTATTGAAACTTGTTTTAAATATATTTGTAAAAATAAATTTTTAATGATGAAGCTGCAGTATAGTACATTTAAAATATGTGAACTTTAAACATACTGAATAACACACTACAGTTCAATTTAATTTATAATAAAGTACTTTACATGTGCTTTAGCATCAAAAAAATAAGTGTACTTCTTTAAAGCACAACAAAAGATTATTAAAATAATGATTTAAAATGTAGTCTACAACTTTTCATTTCACATCATTATAAACTTTTTAGAAGTGTACTTAAGTGTTAAGAAACTTATTTCTTTGTTGACTATTTTTCTCTTGTTTTCCAGGGCAAATATCTAAACAAAATAATATTAAGTTTTGTTTTCTGAGAAATGTAAATTTGTGAGTAAATTTTGTATTATTTTTTATTTATTGTGTTTTTATTTATTTATATATATATATACATATATATATATATATATATATATATAT
>NW_015515207.1:0-1006 GCF_001515645.1 Sinocyclocheilus grahami | reverse complement strand
TTCACATACTTGCAACTACATATTGAGCTTAATATTCAAACAACCAGTCTCAACAAACACTGTAAATCATTGCTGGGTTCAAATCCCAATTATTCCATTTTTGATATTCATATTTGCTTACACTACACGTCTTCCTTGGTATTGTTGTCTTGTTATCAACTACAAATATCGAAACATTCTTAAATCAACTTCTGATGAAAATGACAAGATAAGAAGTCTGAAAATGTATCAAAATGAAGTGGGTTTATGATTAAAACAAGAAAAATAAAAACTTAATTGAATGGGGAATCAAGTCTAATTTTCTTACTCCATTGGCAGATATTTTGTCTTGTTTTCAGCAAAAACTCAACTTAATTTTGATACATTTTTCAGAAAACAAGATTTCTTTCTAATCTTGTTTTCTAGCATTTTTAAGTAAATGTTTCTTGATTTAAGAAAGTTTATACTGGAAAACAAGACAAAAATCCTGAGGAAGAACATCATTTTACAGTCTGCAATGCTACAGTATCACCCTTGTCATATTCATAAACATAAATGAGTACATAAAACAAAAGGTCTCACCAAATCACTGGCCAACAATTGTTTTCGGTTCTTTCCATCATAATCACAGTAGTCGATAAAGTCTAGGTAAGCGTCAGCAAAGTAAAGCAGGTTGTTGGGGTAGTCGATAGTTAAGCCATTGGGCCAATAAATTTTGTTGCTGATGATCGTGGTCCTTAATTTCCCATCCATGCTGGCTCTCTCGATACGAGGATTTCTGCCCCAGTCCGTCCAAAACATCAGATGTGTGCTGAAATACATAAAAAAGGGATTTTGTTTTCAGCCACTGGTCATTGAAATGAATTTGGATATACTTGTTATTTGGTCTTACTTGTTTCTAGGGTCCACTACCAGACCTCTTGGATTGGTCACGTTTTCACTAATCAGCACCGTTCTGTGAGACCCATCCAGTTTTGCCACTTCTATGGTCTCCAAAATATAGTCCGTCCAGTATAGGTTTCTGCCA
>NW_015515206.1:4872-5463 GCF_001515645.1 Sinocyclocheilus grahami | reverse complement strand
AGCCACGATATTAGCACCATTGTCATGGACTATGGCAATGATTTTGCTAGGAGGAATTTCAAATCTGGCCACTACCTGCTCCAACCACTCTGCAATGTTAGATGCAGTATGTCTGTCCTGCAGTGGCATGGTGGTGAGGCAGAATGACTGCATGTCCCAGTCATCTGTGATGTAGTGGCATGTAATGCCAAGGTAGGCTTCAGTTGCTACACTTGTCCATACATCAGTGGTGAGAGCAAGTTTGCTGTTGTTGGTGTTTATTGCAGTTTTCACTTCCTTGAATGTCTCTTCATATTTTCTCTCCATGAGCTTTGTGAAGTGAGTCCTGGAGGGCAGAGTGTAACCAGGGTTCAAGGTGTGGATCATTTTAGTGAAGCCGTCATCTTCAACCATCGACAGAGGCCTCATGTCAGTGACGAGCATGTTGAGGATACTATCCGTCAAGACAGCGGCTTGCTGTGGTGTACATGATGCATTTCCCATCAAGAAGCCTCTCATGGTTTGCTGTTTTTTTCTGGAATCAAAAAGATAGTATGAGTATGTGTAATAGCACAATTTTTACATCAACTAAATACATACTTACATACATAC
>NW_015515206.1:1452-2784 GCF_001515645.1 Sinocyclocheilus grahami | reverse complement strand
TCGATTTTTATCGATTTAATCGATTCGTTGTTGCAGCCCTAATGTGGACAATCTCTTAATAAATATCAGCTTTATTGAAAAATAAAGGCCGACTGAAGATCCCAGTGACACTCACCTCTCCGTCTGCAGCTGCGGCTGAGGTCATCTTACTCACACTGTAAGCTTTTTTCCTGTTGTGAGCACTGTACACACGCATAACCCTAAAACACACAGATTTTACATGCTGTCAGTATGCAAAACCATGTAAAAAAGGTTTACTCTAAAATTCTCATTATAAGACTCTTGTATATGATAATCTGTAATGGCTTGAAATTAAGCCATTAAAATCACTATACTAACCTGTCACAGCTTAATGTGCTGATGTACTGTCCAAGTGGGTCCCATGCTACTCCTTGCACATAACTCTTATGATCATTAAAAATGCACATCTTTTGACCTGCAAACAAACCAGGCACTGAATTCAATAACCACAAAACATTTCATAAAGTTCTGCTTACTAAAAAGGTATTCACTGTAATATTTCAAAACGCATATCATCACTTCTATAAAAGCAAATATATGCATGCAATTCCATAGTCCTGCTTCAGGTCTCATACCCTTGTTGACATCCCACATGATGGCAGTGTTGTCCACAGAGCCCGAAACCATGAAGTTCCCATCGCTGGTCCATGAGATATCATATACATCCTCAATATGTCCCCTAACAAACACAGACAACAATATGAGCTTTCAATATACGTTTCAAAAGTAAATAACTTAAAGTTGCAATGAAACGGAAGTTTTTTTTCCCATATTGTTATACATGTCCGAGTTAAATAGTTTATTATAAAAGAAAAAAAAAAAGGATGGGGACTTGGTTTTATTGGTTGATTGGATGGAGGCAGATCATCTGAATGTGAGCTTGCAGTCGATTGTAAGAAAATGGTTGGGTTTAAATAAAATCTAAGCATACATCAAAAGAGAGAAGTCTGTTATTTCACCGAAAGGCTGATTTATGACATTTTGACTGAAAATCACAAATCTAAAAATAAAATAATAATATATATATATATATGTGTATGGATGCGTTGTGCACAAGAATAATAACATTCATTTATATAACAGATAATGTGAATTTTAATTTCATGCATTTTTTATGTAAAAGACAGGCAAGGGGGACATTTTAAGAAAGAAAAAAAAAAAAAAAAAACTAAAATCAGACCTCAGTGTCTTGACCACACTCCAGCTCTCTTTATTGAGTTGATCATCTTCATTCTCCTGAAAAGCCGGGGTTTGTTCAGGCTCCTTATTATCATTCAGTTTCCAAAGCAAGATTGCAGCATCTTGAGAAAC
>NW_015515206.1:0-654 GCF_001515645.1 Sinocyclocheilus grahami | reverse complement strand
GCACGTAATGTTAATCAATAACAGATGAAGAAGTCACAGTGCGTATAACTGAAAACTTACCAGTTACCTCGACAACTGAAATGGCAAAAGTCGTAACAATTGTTCAACAGTAGCTCCGTCCGTGTATCTCTCCCGCCTTCACCCAAACAGACGCCTTTCCCGCGCAGCTTTCCGAGAATGAGCACTTCCGGTATCGAGGGTTGCCAGATCCCACACCAAAAATCCGACGTTGGACCGTGACATTTTAATTTTGTCTTTATTATTATGGTGTTATTTGTAATAAGAAGCTGTGTAAAATTTTGTGTAAATGTTTGGCGGTTTAAATTAATCCAACAATAAAAACACCCTTATGTTATATTTTTGTTAAAGGTATGCGGCAATTTAAACATTTATATATCTGTTTGGAACAGAGTTAAGTAGAAATGTTGTTTTTTTAAATATTGTAACAAATAATTTCCCCATGTTGGTGATATATTTCACATGTGAACAAGAAAGACAGAAAGAACAATTTTTAATCAAACAAATATACAATTTATTATATATATATAAAACCCTTTTTCCAAAACAGCACTATGTACAATGTTATGCACAGAACTGTCTGTACAGTCCTGGCCAAAGGTTTTGGCAGTGACATAAATTTTGTGTTTTGCAAAG
>NW_015515205.1:4491-5463 GCF_001515645.1 Sinocyclocheilus grahami | reverse complement strand
CTTCTGCTTGTGGCAGAATAAATGAAGAAGATAAATACGCAAAACTTTTACAAGCCAGTTTTCCCAATAAATCATTCTGGTTGGCATTCTTTCTCCAGTCGAATTGCCAACGAAGCCCAAAGGGGCCCAAAGGTTGCCCTTGACAAGCATATAATATTCCATAATAATAATCTGGCTGCCGCTCCACGCTGTGTTGTTTGTTTGTTTGTTTGTCTATGTTCATTAATGTTTTGGGTCTGCTCTTTGATCTGGAAAGAATCCCAGTGTTTTTTTTTTCAGATCCTGTTCTGCATCATCTACAAACTGGACTCACTTTCTCCACACAGCTTGATAGACTTTGGCAAACTGGACTTTACTTTTTTTCTGCTTCACTAGGTGTATTTTTCCTGTTGCCATTGGGAACTCTCGGTTGTTGGCCTGCTGCAAGCCCTCTCACATTTC
This sequence comes from Sinocyclocheilus grahami, assembly GCF_001515645.1. Classification (NCBI taxonomy): domain Eukaryota; kingdom Metazoa; phylum Chordata; class Actinopteri; order Cypriniformes; family Cyprinidae; genus Sinocyclocheilus; species Sinocyclocheilus grahami. The sequence continues at coordinate 5,022 of NW_015515205.1, read as the reverse complement.
TATCCTCCATCTATCGGACTGACTGTGAGGTGAGTTAACACTCTTCTTACCAGTCATTCTACTGGCTTACGGAGAGGAAAGCTACTCGACCAGACAGTAAGCATTTTATAGAGGTTGCAATGGTTGTGGTCCTGGCTAACGTTGCTTTGCTGATAGCTGGCTCTCTCGTGGCTATTGCCAACACGTCAAAGGCATTAGCACTCTCCTTTAGCACTCACCTTTTTATGACTTGATTACCTTCCAACATGGAAATCGGGCACCTGTCACGCAAACTCAGTGTGCTTAATGGGAACCCACACCTTGACTCTGCGATGTACGAGCACTGCTGCTCGCTCGAGATCATCTGGTGCCTGCATTATGTACATCATTCAGTCCAAAGGATTTTTAATATTCAGCAGCCAGCACCTATTGTTATTCCGTGCATTTGGTCAAATAACAGAGCTCTGGTTAAACCAAAATGCCTACTAAGAGACTGTCGTCCACCACGATTGCTTGTCTACATAAAAAAGACAGACTTAACTGACAACTTCA
>NW_015515205.1:2885-3453 GCF_001515645.1 Sinocyclocheilus grahami | reverse complement strand
ATTATTATTATTATTATTATAATAAGTCAGCAATAAACTCATTGAGATTTGAAGCAGTATCTAATGTATTGTGATGAATATTGAACCTTGCCAGGTTATTGGCTAATGAAAAACAATCTGTTTCAAGAACAAGCTTTTAATTTTGAATCTAGAAAACAACCTCTCTTTCACAGAGAGAACATAGAAAGAGAGTAAGGACACATCCAAGTTATGGAACTAGGCAAATGTATTCATGCTTTTGTGGAATGAGCTTTCTTACCAACCGTTTGAGGCACCAGCTAAGTGCACAAATAGCTGGTCAAACCAAATGTACTGACCTGACTGATCAACAAAGGCATGTAATCCCCATACTGCTTTTCCAATTCCATAATGGAAACTGTTTGGTTTGGCTCAGCTACCAAATCAGACATTAGAAGACTACAACGGACAGTCAGGACTGCTAAGAGGATTACTGGTGCCCCCCTGCCCAACCTGCAAGAAATTTACACTTCCAGAGTGAGGAAAAGAGCTGGTAAAATCACTCTGGACCCCACACACCCAGCACACTCCCTCTTTGAACTGTTGCCCT
>NW_015515205.1:0-1323 GCF_001515645.1 Sinocyclocheilus grahami | reverse complement strand
TACAGGAGTGATGGCAACCCTAGCTGTGGTGTTATTCCCCATCAGGAAACTCAGAATGCCAGAATGACAAAATCCCTGTCCAGTGTGTGCCAGGTAAACACAATTCAGGACTTGAGAACCTGGGGAGGAAGCCAGGTCTAAATTGTAGAAGTGGACAAATGTGTGCGGAGAGGACCAGCCTGCCACATCACATATGTCTGTCAGGGAAGCTCCCGGAGAGAAGACCTTGAAGGCCACCATACTTCATGTCGAGTGTGCTCTGACCCCTAGTGGTGACGGGGGGTCAGATGCCTCATAGGCAAGTGAGATGGTCTCAACCTCCCACCTGCTCAGCGTCTGCTTGGTGGCCAGGGAAACATTTCTTGGGGGCGCTAAAGCAGACAAACAGCTGATCTGACCTACACCACATGGCAGCTCTATGGATGTAAGCATCTAGTGCTCTTACTGGGCACAGTAAGTTCAGCCGCTCCTGGTTGGGGTCCCAAAAAAGGATGAGGACAGAAGGCATGCAGCACTATGGGCCTTGGCGTGTTAGTGGGCATTCTAGGGACAGTTCCAGGTCTAGTATGGAGGAAGGCTCTCAGCATGCCAGGGGCAAGTTTCCATAACTTCTGGCGGGGGTGAAGAATGGAGCTCCCTGCCTGAGAGAGGAGGTCCCTCCTGATCAGGAACTCCAAGGCAGAGCTGTCGAGAAGTGATATAAGGTCCAAGAACATACTCAGGCTGGCCAGAAAGGGGCTACTAGCAGAAGACGGACTCTGTCCCAGTATACTCTCTCCAGAACTTCCAGGAACAGAACAGTTGGAGGAAATGCCTACAGACGAAGCCTCTGCCACGTTTGCACCATGGCATCCAGCCCAAGTGGAGCTGGATGCGTGAAGGAAAACCAGAGCAGACAGTGTGTCATTTCCTGCGATGCAAATAGATCAACTTCCTCCTGGCCAAACTCCCTCCAGAGGAGCTCCACCACCTTGGGGAGCCTCCTTTCCCCATGCCTTAGCCCCTGTCTCGACAGGATGTCTGCTCCCTGATTCAGTTGCCCAGGGATGTAAACAACTCTGAGTGAGAGGAGTTTTCCCTGAGCCCATAGGAGGATCTGGTGTGCCAACTTGTATGGTGGGTGCGAGCGCAGACCCCACCTGGCGGTTGATGTAGGAGACCACCAATGTGTTGTCTGTGTGGACAAGTACATGATGGCCCCTCAGATCTGGAAGGAAGTGTTTCAATGCACGAAACATGGCCAGCATCTCCAGACAATTTATGTGCCACTTGAGATTGTGGCCTTCCCACAGACCCTGGGCAGAGCAGCCACTCATGACCGCT
>NW_015515204.1:3588-5470 GCF_001515645.1 Sinocyclocheilus grahami | reverse complement strand
TAATTATTCATATTTCCCCATGAGCTGATTCGCTACAGTGACATGAGACATTGGTTGAGCTCAGAATAGCAGAGTATCGTACTATTTTGCAGTGTGTTATTGTGGGTATTGCTCACAACTCTAATCGGTGTTACATTTGATAAATGTTCATAAAATGGGATATATATGCTTAGTATTAAAAAAAGAAAACATTAGCTTTCGAGAATGCAGTTATAATGTTTTGAAAATAAACTCATAATAGGTATTTTTTTAAGTAGTATTCAAAGACATTATGTTTTTCCCCTCAAATACATTACATAATACATAATACATAATACATAAAAAAATACATTACAAACACTAATACTGTGAAATATTTTTACAATTTAAAATACCTGTTTTCTATTTTAATATATAATAAAATATGAGTTATTCCTGTGATGGTAAAGCTGATTTTTTTTTAGCAGCCATTACTGCAGTCTTCGTTGTCAAATAATCATTCATAAAACATTCCAATGCTGATTTGGTGATCAAGCATTTCTTATTATTATCATCAATTATTATTATTATCATTTATTTGATATAGAAATCTGGTAACACTTTAGAATAGGAAACACATATTCACTATTAACTAAGAGTTTTCCCTGAACAAACTCCTAATTAGCTGCTTATTAATAGTTAGTAAGGTAGTTGTTAATTTAGGTATGGGGTGGATTAAGGGATCTAAAATATAGCCATACAAAATAAGGCATTAATATGTGCTTTATAAGTACTAATAAACAGCAAATATGCTACTAATATGCATGCTAATAAGCAACTAATTAATAGCTAAAATTTGATCCTTAAATAAAGTGTTACCAGAAATCTTTTGTAAAAAGATTGATCAAATTAAGACATCCTTGCTGAAAAAAGTGCCAGTTTCGATCTCATTTCCATTAGTTTGATTGTTTGTATGCATATTCATGCGTATTCATACATAAATGATGACCTACTTTCACAACTGATTTTGCAGCATGTTCTCCTTTCTCAGGATTTTATCTGTTGTGTTTTTTTCCCCCAACACATTCTTTTAACTTTAACTTTACTCATTTTTAATATAACTATGATGATATACCCTTAACTATCCGCTTAGCTAAATAAACAACAATATTGCACATGATTTCATCACACTTTGCTGGGAAACAAGAAACTGAAAAGAGTATATATATATTACATCTTCAGGAATTTATTTCAGGCCCTGATACAGAACATGATATTTGCACTAGAGCATTTGTCAAAACATACAAAATACTTTTATTATTATTATTTTTTGTAAAGACCCGAAGTCACTCCAAACTTAAACAACCAATGTAGTAAGTTCATGTGACAAGAATGTGGCATGTTACCATTTGAAAAAATGTAATATTACATACTACTTAACATACTACTTTTTAAAACAGTACATACTATCCAGTACAGGGCTGTCACTAGCATAGAATATACATGAAAATTCAGAATAGTGGCTGGTCAATGATCAATTCTTAAACATTTAGATTTGGTCTTGAATATTTGGCTACATTGTTGGACTGTAGCTCAACAGGATTGTCTGAAGCCAAAAGAAAGCATGTTTCTGGTGAAATATTCAGATTATGTGGATGCCGCCCTCAGTTACTGAAAAATCCTTCAACTTCTACCTTCACTTTGAATTGAGAGAAAAATCAGTGGGTTCTTAATTAAGTAGAGGATTTGTTAAGTGCCCAGACAGAATGCAAAACTCGGTCAGGCCAAGTCACTGTGATGGAGGCTGTCGGGGAAAGTGTTATAAGATGAGACTGAGACCGGATTTAAAGGGGATCAAACACACATGCACACACACGCTCACACACACACACAATCCTCATGCCCGTCAGTGTCTCCTCTTACT
>NW_015515204.1:2724-3578 GCF_001515645.1 Sinocyclocheilus grahami | reverse complement strand
CACACACACACACAGGTATAGAAGTGTTTACTCTCTCCTGTGTTATTGCGCAGGGTATCTCTGGCTAACTGACAACATCTGTTTGGCCATCGGCATGGACAGCGAGCGTTTTGAACTCAAGAGAACGGATTGTGTGAGTCAGTGCTTGCTGCTGCTTCAAAAGAAACAGAATTAGTGGAGTGTGTGTACAAGTGTGCTGCTGTGTGTCTCCGCAAACCGGATAGCAAAAAAGAGAAAGACATGAAGGTTGTGTTTAGAACTGAAAACTAGCATAATGCTTACTGTGCAAAATATACACTATGCTGCCTAATATTTAGATATTTTTAAATACCGACTTTTTTAAAACAAAATGTAAGAAGTCTACTGTGCTCACCAAGACTACATTTATTTGATTAAAAATCTTGTAAAACAGTAAAATTGTGAATTATAATAATAATAATAATAATAAAAAAAACTGATTTCAGTTTGAATATTTTTAAATGTAATTTATTCCTGGGTTGGCAAAGCCGAATTTTCAGCAGCCATTACTCCTTCATTACTTTCTTCTTCAGTGTCACATGATCATCCATAAATCCTTTTAATATGCTGATTTGGTGCTCAAATAACATTTCTTATTATGATGAATGTTGTATTTTTGTGGAAACTGATACATTTCTTTCAGGATTCTAGCATTTATTTTTAATGCATTTATTTATTAGTCTTTACTGTCACTTTCCCTTTAACTTTTGGCAAATAATAAAACTTTGCCCTACCATTTGGTGAAGGATATCACTCTTGGTTCATTCATCATACCAGAAATGGTTTTAAACAGCACATTCTGGCAAATGTAGTTGGCCATCAAGGTATTCCATGCC
>NW_015515204.1:0-1745 GCF_001515645.1 Sinocyclocheilus grahami | reverse complement strand
GGCTTCGGCGTAGGCTTTCTTCACCTCTTTGAACTTGTTACCGAGGCCCATGCTGTGGGCCTGGAAGTGTAGGTTGGTGTACTGGCCTCCTGGGATCTCATTTTCATAAACATCTGCATTACCAGACTTCATTGTGGCGGTGCAGTCAAAGGGAGCATACAGACCACGAGCCACTTCCCAGTACTCGCTGTAGTCAAAGACTCTGTCCAGAGAAACACCTGCATGACAGAAGACGTGTGTTACAAATAAGCCATGTGGCTTCATATACTGTATATATATGACTGAGCGCGTCCTCCATCAGGTTAAGTCATATTCATGAAAAAAATTTCATTGTGACTTTAAGGCTTCACATAAGACACCAATTTAAATTTTAACTACACTACCCATGATTCTGCAGAGAAATATCGACCGATCAGAAAAATGTGGTTATACAAATCTTAATCACTATATTTTATCAAATTTAAAGGGGTCATATGATGCGATTTAAATTTTTCCTTTCTCTTTGGAGTGTTACAAGCTCTTGGTGAATAAAGAAGATCTTTAAAGTTGCAAAGACTAAAGTCTCAAATCCAAAGAGATATTCTTTATAAAAGTTAAGAGTCAGCCACGCCTACCTAAAACGGCTTGTTCTAACACGCCCCCACATACCTCATAATTTTCGTTTCTATAACGTGTGAATATATCCCCTATCATATTCTACAACAAAAACAATCAGAGCACCTTGTTATCACTAGTTCTATTTTTGACTTTCCGAGTCCGCTATTAGCATATAGCCCGCTAGCATCGCCAGTGTGGTTGTCGCTAATCTCGCTTACATTGCTAATACACTATTCACTGTTACTTGCTTTAATGGCGGATGTGTCACCTTTGAGTCACCTTTGAGTGCAGGTGAGGACACGTTCGAGCCGCGCTGGAAACATCCCAGGCTGACGCTCACAAGTCCGAGGTAAGTATACAGCGCGCTGCTAATTCTCCCACCACCTCTACTCCGTGTGTTTCTCTGCACAGGCCCGGTGCACCCAGGACGCGATCTTCCCAGATGTCCTTCACTCCGGCGCCTGGACATCACGGACCCTGGGTGCAGCACCCACCACGGAAGACGCGAGCCAGGCCCCGGGCGATGACCTCTCCCCCTCCGCCGCCTCCGGTCTTCGAGATCTCCACCCGGAACCGCTTCGCTCCCCGCCGCGAGACGGAACGCGATGCTGTGATCATCGGAGACTCCATCGTCCGGAACGTCCGTGCTACGTTAGCTGAAGGTAAAGTGCATACTCATTGTTTCCCTGGTGCTCGTGTTCTCGATGTTTCTGCGCAGATACCTGCGATCCTGAAGGGTGACGAGAGCCCCGGAGCAGTCGTGCTTCACACGGAGGCTAACGACACCAAGCTGCAGCAGACGGAGACACTGAAGAGGGACTTCAGGAGCCTGATCGAGACGGTGCGCCGCACATCACCCGCGACGACGATCATCGTGTCAGGACCGCTTCCCACGTATCGACGAGGACACGAAAGGTTCAGTAGACTTTTTGCTTTAAATGAATGGTTATTGTCATGGTGTAAAGAACAGAAATTGCTCTTTGTTAATAATTGGAATCTTTTCTGGGAGCATCCTAGGCTTTTTCGCGCTGATGGCTTGCACCCCAGCAGAGTCGGAGCGGAACTCATGTCAGACAACATCTCCAGGATTCTACGCACCACAAGACTAGTAAGTCAAATCTCAAATAACTGCCCTGATGACTTTTGTT
>NW_015515203.1:4682-5464 GCF_001515645.1 Sinocyclocheilus grahami | reverse complement strand
GTGATTCATCAATAAGATCAATTCATCAGTGCATATGTTTTTTTTTTTGACCTTGTAATGTTAAATCAAAATGTCATAACTGGACCTTCACAGACTTCTCTCTGGTGATACATGCAGGACTTCTCCACTCATTTAAACTCCACCCCTGCAAACTCATGTTCATCTGCCTCCACTTTTGAGTGCAATGCCACAGGGCAATATTCAGTCAACAACTGATGCAACCAAGTCACCTTCCTGCATTTGTTTATTTTACAGTAATTCACTTGACTAATGCATAAATGTAAAGTTCAGCCACGGTACTTTATTTTAGTAAGTGTAAGGAAAAGGTAGCATCAAAGCTCTAATCTTTTGCCAGTGGTGCACCACAATGCAAGCGTGTTCCTTACATAATTGAGCATTCCCTGTTTTCTTTAGGTGTATAGAGGGGCCGCAGAGAGTTGCACAGCACAGTTCAGTGGGTAAAACTGGAAGTTTTGATGTCCATGTCAACCTCTCTGGCTCAGTTCCCCAAGCGTTTCCCTCCGAGCCGTTCTCTTTTGATCACAGGCATGAAAGCCGTTTTTTGCGAGAGTGCAGGTACCTGGGGTACGGCTAGGTGCTAATTAGCTCAGCAGGATAATTGATGTGTAGATTACACCAAGAACAAATGCCTCGACTTGTTTGTTCTTCTCACTTTTCCTCCCCCCTTACCTCTACCCTAATGAACAGTACCTACCTCGTTAAAGCCCCACTAATGTGCAGCCGAAAGTGCGGGGAGGGCTTTCCCCAGGTGGAAATACCTT
>NW_015515203.1:0-1089 GCF_001515645.1 Sinocyclocheilus grahami | reverse complement strand
GCAGATTATGAAAACAAACTATGTGGAATAATGTTGAATAATATATCCTAATTAATGTATGAGATTAGATTTACTGCATCCTAATAAAAGCTAACACACTATCTAAGCTTCGTACCATTTAGTATGTTGGGGATTTTTAAGTGTGCATGCATGCATGCTTTTTGGGCTTATATTATCGACAAAAAAGGGGTCTGTGGTATTAAAATACAATTTTATGGCACTGTATTGTATGCATATTGGGTCACTGCCACTATACCAATATATCTGAAACACAAGTGTCTATCTGCAAAATCACAAGTAACTACGACTGGCGTGATCAAATCAGATTCTGACGAAAGCTTATGAAGACAAACATTTGGACTACTCTGAAATCCCACTATCAGCAAAAAAAGTACTTTTAAAAACTAATACATTTAATAATTTACTTCATGAGAATCTAGACACATGTTGAGAGTGTGAGTTACAGTATTAGTGGTTAACCTGAGTGAAAACCAAAAACACTAAGAGAGAGAGAGAGAGAGATGGGGCTGCTGAGCTTATTGTATTAGGCATTGAGCTGTATCTGAGAGATAAGAGAGAGACAGATTCAGTGTGTGTGAGGACAGAGAGGTTCGAGGTACGAGCGTCTTATCATGTTGTTTTGTTCCTGGGAAAATCAGGTGGAGTCATGCATTCAGCCGTCATGAACGAGCATCCGAACACGACACTTCACAACCACTGTGCATGTGTTTGCACGCTTACAAGCTCTGTGCGGTTTATCTGTGTCAAATCGCATGCAAATAAATGCTCTCAGCTTTAAAGTGTTTTACAGATTCACTAGAGTGAATTGTGACAGCACTTCCTCACACTAGATCCTCACTGTCGGTTTTTGTCTTTATTTCATTATTTTGCGCTGAAAACACACACGCTCCTGAAGCGGGAGAGAAAGTGTCCATCTGTCTGAAATTTAAGCAGCCTACACTGACACAAATTCCCAGAGAGAGGAGTGATTTCCTCAGGTTTAACTAAATAATTTATGCTCACCTCACTTTAGCATGATGAAGCAATTTTAGCTTGTACAGCAACACACACACACACACACACACACAC
>NW_015515202.1:2818-5470 GCF_001515645.1 Sinocyclocheilus grahami | reverse complement strand
GTTCTCAAACTTAAATTCTGAACAATGTTTGGACATTTACTTGTAAAGAACAGTTGTCCTAGGACGACTACAAATATGCACTATCAAAAATCAAAGCACAATATTTATATAGAAATACAGAAGTGTATTGACAGACTCTCTGTGTTCTAGCTTCTCTAAAGTAGAGGGCATGATTTCTTATATGGTAAATTAGGGTAACTGATTTCATTTGAAATGTGTCTATACATTCTACTTCTTCCATCTTGTTGTCCACTTCTTCTCTGTCCATGTCTTTTACAGTCTCTCCTCTTGCTCTGTCCACTACATCAATGCCCTCCTCTCTACTCATCTGTTCTCCCGCTCCTTCTCATCTCCTCTTTTTTTACGTCATCCTCTCTGCTTATCGGTTCCACTTTTCTCTTGTCACACCCCTTTCTGTAACCACTCCACAAACTTTTCCACTTGGACCTCTTTCTTTACCCCTCCTCCATTATGTATGTATGTATTTATGTACTTATTTATTTATTTGCATACTCTTTTACCCTTTTTTTCCCTTTATAGTAAAAGCAATTACCATAAATGTGTAAACAATTAGGAAAATGTGTTTCCTGTGCTGTGTTAAGTGAGCAGCTATTAGTTTGGGGCCAACTGAAAATATACCATGTTCTTTTGATGATATGACACATTACAAAAACTTTAGGAGTCAGCTGTCCACGGTAGTCCTTAAGATATCAGCACAATAACACAGCAATATCTCCGCAAAATATTTTGTAACTATCGTTATTGATAATATATATATATTTGTCAATATCGCACACCCCTAATATATTTAAAGTTGTGTTTAGAAAAAAAAATAAACATGAAAAGTGCCCTTTTTTCCTCTTGAGCCCCTGCCACTCAAAATGTCTGTGCACATCACTGATGAGGTTGGACATGGTTTAGAGTCAGAAACAAATGCATATAACCGTATTGTCCCGAATATAAGAGATGTTTTTTTCTTGGAAATACATCTGAACTAACGCGGTCGTCTTATATTCAGGGTCTAGACTTTGACATGTCAATAATACACCCACAACAATAGGTGGCGCCAAATACGCATAAAACGAGTGTGCCATGAAATACGTAAAGTAATGCGTGTTGTAAAGATCGCGAGTAAAAACAAAAGAGAAAGAAAACCTTACAGCTGCACGAGTCGTGACTGTCACGTTAGCCTGATGGCACCAACTCTACTTCTACTGTTAATAAGATTTTGGTAGGCTACTATTAGATGGATAGCCTAATGTCCTAATTCAGATGGGCTACCTGTTTTTTTTTTTTTTTAATGGTATTTTAAAAAGTGTATGTTTTTTAAATGTGATTGTTGGTAAATTTGACCTGTTTTTTACCATACTTTCAAAACAAAAATGAAAATAGGAAAAATATGCGATATGAAAATAATTGAAGACAAAATGTGTTTTACTGAGAAAAAACAAGATTTGGTTTTTAAAAAGCCTTTTTCCAAAAGGTACATCTGGAAAAAGGGGGGGTCGTCTTATAATCAGGGTTGTCTAATATTCAGGCCAATACGGTATGTGGTGAATTATTGACTGTTGAGAGTATGCAGCTCTTTAAGTTTTGCATTTTCAAACAATAATTTGCATTCAAAAAATAAATAAAGCCATTAATAGTTTCCCAAAACACTAAATCTGCTTGTTTGATCATACCTTCTCCATAGACCTCCACCTCACACAGAGTAAGATACTTTGAATCTCCAGGAATGAACAGACTCATATATCGACCATCCATATTGTTACATGTGTAGGTGGAGGAAACACCAGCTGGAATGCTAGAAATCACAGCGCATCTAAAGAGAGACGGAGGAAACATCTTTTAGACTTCTAGTCTTTCGTCATACATGTTTTCAGGGATTTTCATGGATATTAAGCCACTGAAAGAGGGTCTCACATGGGATTGTTGTTACCGTTGTTCTCCAAAGAGTTTCCGATGCGAATCTCTGCTCCATCGATTTGTTCTGGACAGCAGTCTAGTCTGTTTGTGATGACGACTCTATTAACTCTGTACACAGAACTCAGATCCACTCTCCACCATGGGTTAGTCTGATTATCGGTTGAGGAACACGATGACGATGGTTGTATGAAACCTGGATTGAAATCAATGGCTTGTTGACCAAGCCAGGTGCCAATGGTTGATGACTGTGTGATGGTTCTTCCTGTTGCCAAATTACCTGTAACATGTCATAGTGTCGAGAAATGGTTTTAGTCAGCTTATTTTATACTCTTTGACCGTGTTTGAGGTGTTAATGTCATTACAAACCTGTAAGACCTTCATTCATCTTCAGAACACAAATTAAGATATTTTTGATGAAATCCGAGAGCTTTCTGACCCTCCCATAGACAGCAATGTGACTGAAACGTTCCCAGGACCAGAAACGGACATCGTTAAAATAGTCAATAGGGCCTTTCGCACCGCTTTAGTTCCAGAACTAAATGTACGGTACTATAGCACTGGGACAATTTTGCGCGGACTATTTCCCAGTACCATTTGAAGGGTTGCATTTGCACCGAGAGTGTGTACTAAGAAGTGACGTAAGCCAGTCGACAGCGTGGTCATTTGTGCGTGGCGTTCAACAACGGAAACAAAGAAGAACAACATTAACAACAGGAGGATGGAGGA
>NW_015515202.1:1486-2557 GCF_001515645.1 Sinocyclocheilus grahami | reverse complement strand
TTTTCATACGCGTTTGGCCAATCAATGTCTACTTACGTCACGATTAGTACCAGTTGTGCTGGTTAGACCCTGCTCCGGAGTAGGAGCTAATTTGGTTCTCGAAAAAGGCAGTCCGGTACTAAAATCGCACCCAGTTCCGGCGGTGCGAAATGCCAAAAAGTGGGTAGTTCCACAATTAGTTCTGGTACTATGAAAATGTTCCCGCGGTGCGAAAGGCCCTATTGTGACATCAGGGGTCCAACCATAATTTTATAAAGCAATGAGAATGCTTTTTATGAGTGAATAAAATAAAAATGACTTTATTCAACAATTCTTCTCTCGGATTTCATTGAAATATCTTAATTTGTGTTCCGAAGATGAACGCAGGTCTTGCGAGTTTGGAAAGACATGAGGGTGAGTAATTATTGACAGGATTTTCATTTTTGGGTGAACTATCCCTTTAAGGGCTCTGATTCAGAAGCATCAGATCGTCCTATCAAAGTCAGAATTTTTTTTAGAGACGACCTTGTACTCTCGCAGGTTCAGGAAACTGCCCTTCATAAAATGCGCTACACACACTTGAACATTTGGATTGTCACTGATTCTTGAGACTTGGGACAAAACATCTCCAGCAATTGTAACTGCTATTAGGTTTAAAAATGAAAATATTTCAAATTGTAAATGTTATGAGGGATTAATAATATAATGTATTTAACACAATTATCCCCTTCAGTTTAATGTATTATTATTAAATCAATTCTATGACACTCAATGTCTTCTCATTACATCTAAAACAGTGTGTCCACAGAGAAGGATTCAATTATTCATATGATAAAAAATGGATATATATTTTTTAATCATGAAAAAGAGCTTGTTTTATCAAATGCAACCCATAATAATATATCATATCAAAACAAGGTTGTTATTCAATGACACACGTGTGACTGTGAAGTGTGAAGGTTTCAAAGTTGTGTCCATGCGCTTTTCACAAAACCTTAAATAGCCGACTCCCTGTTGGGCAGAGTGCGCTCAAAGCCTCTCAAAAGTTGTGCCACGTCCCCACGCCCCCCCCCCCCCCCGCGCCCCCTCTCG
>NW_015515202.1:0-1476 GCF_001515645.1 Sinocyclocheilus grahami | reverse complement strand
ATCTATTATCAGAACAAACTCTTTCTATGCCAACCAGAGCCTCTAATGGCAGCTGCAGTGACGTGACAGCTTTACCAATTGCCTATTGACTCTTTTATTTAGAAGACGGTCCTTATTCTACTAAATTATGCATCTTGCTTTCCGTCCGAGCACCGTCCGAGTATATGTTAAGTCTTTGGATCTCGACTAGAGTAAACTATATTAAAAACTACTGTAATGAAATGAGAACAGCTTTAAAAAAGTCAAATTCCCCTTGAAAGGGTTTAGACCAGGTTGTTAAGTAGCTCTGAATTACCTGGAAAAATCACATAGACTCCCACTTCACAGAGAGTAAGAACCTTTGAAGTTCCAGGAATATTCACAATAACGTAACGTCCCTCCATCTCACGACACGAGTAGCTGTAGGTAGCTCCTGCTGGAATAGAAGAAACTACAGCACATCTGGAGAAAGACGAAAGATTGAGTTGCTTCTGTGTTTTTGTCTTATTCCTAAATGTATTTTATATACAATATTGTTAGTATAATACATGATGTTTTGCACTTTTATTTTGCAGCTAAGCTGCAATAGACATGTACAATTATTTGTACAATTACGCAAATTAAGTATTATTACACATAGAAAATAATGTTTTGTTGTTTGTATCCCTCTTGCCTGTGTGATGTTTCAGAGAGAAACGGTCTTGTTGAATTTTGTAATGTTACAAACGGTCTCGTGACCAAGGCAACCACCTTTAGCACTTGACCTATATCCCAGAGAGCACATGCATGTCTGAAAGATGTCTGTTAAAAATCGCTTGATATACATCTGCTGTGTACAAACAGCTGAGAGACGTCTGTAAGTTCTTTGGAGATACATTCTAAATCATAAATATCTTAAAGGCATCTAATAAATGTCTATTTGACATCTGATTGGAAACTTACAACGCAGGGAATGTGGTAATAATTTAATAATAATTATTTATGCATTTGGCAGATGCTTTTATCCAAAGTGACTTACAGTGCATTCAGGCTAGACATTTTTTACCAGTATGTGTGTTCCCTGGGAATCAAACCCTTGACCTTTTGCGCTGCTAACGCAATGCTCTCCCACTAAACCAGAGGAACATATGGTACCATAGGTATTGTAGGTGAATTACTGAAGGTTTGGTCTCATCCTCTGAGTGCTGCCATTTTAAAAAGCGAATAATGTCAACCAGCTGATCTTTATCATGTTTAATCAGTTATGCAAACCAGTGTTTCTACAGATAATTGTCACAGCAAAAGAAACAATAATTTACCCAAGTTCACAGTCTGTATCAAATATGTGATCAATGTGATAAAATAAAATGACTGTATACCACAAAATAATAACATTAATGTCTTTGTATTGGGTTGTCCTCATGCGCTGGATGCAAAACAATAAACATACAGCACCACCAATGAACACATTACTCTTATGATCCATTTCTTTTTAGTTAAAAACACAGCCTAAATGTA
>NW_015515201.1:4654-5465 GCF_001515645.1 Sinocyclocheilus grahami | reverse complement strand
ATAGATAGATAGATAGATAGATAGATAGATAGATAGATAGTGGTTCAATAAACAGTAAACCATATCCCATAATCCATCACAAAAAATCACCAGCTAGTGTTTTTTTAGGTTGCCATTTTTAGTAATTTTGGTCTCCAAAGAGAAGAGCGATTTATTTACATCTTAAACTCTGAATGTGTCAGACACAGCAACAGTTCATTGATTTATGTAAAATAGGAAAAGAAAAGAAAAAAAAATTATTGGCTGCCGTGAACAGTATTGACCAATTATGTGCTTAGACTGTCAGTGTGGACATTCTATTTTTACCTAGTTTGCAACAACAAAAACATTTCTATTATTGTAGCATTGTAGCAAGAACATTACTAGGCTTTATAATCTGTCTCACTGGAAATAATGGTGTACAATGATTAAACTCCATCTTTCGCTTTGCTAAAATATATTTATTATAAATGATACTAATATTTTAAGGCAAGATACCACAGGTGAATAGGGTAACTAACAGATATAATCACCGTTCCCCAGTTAATTAATCACAGTACTTAAAGAAATTACATTTTGTACAACAACTTTTCTGAAATTATGCGTTTAAATATGTAAATGGTGCATTATTTAATTAAAAATTCACTACATTTCCATAACCAAAATCTGAACATTCTGGCTCAGTGCATTAGAATTTTTTTTTCCTTAAAGAGATGTACTGTAATATAAATCTACAGTCACAAATAAATAAAATGAATAAATAAAATAAACACTTAATTGTGTATTTTGGACGTTTTCTTAACACTAGTTTATAAGAAGATAAGGTTTTATT
>NW_015515201.1:2768-3900 GCF_001515645.1 Sinocyclocheilus grahami | reverse complement strand
TTTGCTCTCATCAGCAGATAATCCACCTGTTGATAAGCTGGATTTGCTTTGATCCTCCTCCAGCCGCTGGGTTCTTCGCAGTCTTAGACGCCTCTTGACTGCATCCTGGCTCTTAGCGGGAGTGGCTGATTGGCTGTTGCCGTGCTCTGATTGGCAGACGTTCTCGGGAGCAAGTGCTGAGCGGACGGTAGAATTACCTTCCGTCTGCCCCGCCTCCTTCCCTGCTGGCCTATCAGAAACAAGTTTGACTTGATTGACAGGTAGCAGTGGTTTGTGTGGCTCTGTGATGGTACTCAGCGGGGAGCGTTCTGGCGACTTGTCCGGGCCGTCTCGTCAACAAACTTTGGCCTTTCTCGGATACGTCTCTTCGGCCTCCTGAGCGCTTTTGAGCTTCTGCCGCTGCACCTCTAGGGGGAGCTCTAGCGGAGAAAGTTTCAGAGGGCGTCTCGGGGGGAGATTCTCAGATTCTCGCCCGGAGGCCTGAGCAGGAGATCGACCCTGATCCTGTATGGAGGAGGAAGAGGAGGAGGAGGAGGAGGAAGAGGAGAGCGTCAAGCGACGAGAATCCTCAGCATGTGTCGATAACAGATGGAGGGCAGGTGTGCGTGAGAGACGGCCCTTTTTAGACACCAGCTGAATGCCACAGCCACTTAGATGGATCATCGCATTTTTCCCCTGCCAGGTCAAACTCTCCTGCATCTGTAACACACACACATATGGAGAAGTGTGACAATTACATATATTGTTTTATGGAAAGGATATCAGTCACGCACACTACCAGTGGAAAATGTGGACACACTTGAATTTGTTTCTTATGATGATCTAAAGGTTTATACTTAAACACTTTGGTTTTGTAGAAACAAATTATGTGCATAAAGATGAATTTGTTCATAAAAATGAAAATTCAATTAATTGTTTTATTTACTGATTTTTTTATGGATGAGTTGGAACGCATAATGAAGGAAAAAGAGGCAAGTGTCCGGCAAACCCATTTAAAACATTCCAGGATGCACCCCATGCTTTGAAGATATAAAAAAAATATATAAATTATTGGTCACTACTTAACACTTGAAATCAAAAGTTTACAGTTGTTTATTTAGTACTGACCTGAATAAGATATTTCACATAAAAG
>NW_015515201.1:0-1063 GCF_001515645.1 Sinocyclocheilus grahami | reverse complement strand
ACAGGCATGGGTGCAGAGACGCCAAAATTGGTTTCAAAAGGGCAATGGGCTTAACAAGCATCAGTGCAGCACAGGCTCTCAAATCTGCTGAAGAATTGTAACAATCTGCCTGCAACCCCAGGCCTTCTAGGCAGCCATATCCATCTGTCCTGATCCGCTCGCTCACAGATGTGATTGTTCAGATGGAAGCAGCTGATAATGCTGCTTTTGTGGCCACTTCCTTTTTTTTCATTTTTGCTCTATTTTTGGGCTCTGAGAATCTAGCGAGAACACATTCGCTTCAAAGCCAGCACAGGTGAACACCACATCAAATTTTAATACTTACATTTTGCTGATTTAAAAGTCTTTCAAATGAGTGTGGCTCAGTGGTTGTTAGGTTGTTTCTACAGTATGTGGTTGCCAGGGTGTTGTTAAAGTGTTCTGAGTATTTGGCAGGGTGTTGCCTAGGAGTTCTGGTTGGCTGCAAGGGTGTTGCTAAGTGTTTGTCAGAGTGCTGTTCAGTAGCTGCTACGGTGTTCCTAGGTGGTTGCCAGAGTGTTGCTCAGATGTTCTGGGTAGTTTCCAGGATGTTGCTCAGGTGTTCTTGATGGTTGCCAGAGTATTGCTTAAGTGTTCTGGGTGGTTGCAATGGTGTTGCTACATGGGTGCTGTTTAGTAGTGGCTAAGGTGTTCTAGGTGGTTGCCAGGGTGTTGCTCAGATGTTCTGGGTAGTTTCCAGGATGTTGCTCAGGTGTTCTTGGTGGTTGCCAGAGTGTTGCTAAAGCGTTCTGGGTGGTTGCAATAGTGTTGCTACATGGGTGCTTTTTAGTAGTGGCTAAGGTGTTCTAGGTGGTTGCCAGGGTGTTGCTAAGGTGTTCTGGGTGGTTGCGAGGATGTTGCCTAGGTGTTCTTGGTGGTTGCCAGAGTGTTTCTCAAGTGTTCTGGGTGGTTGCCAGGATGTTGCTAAGGTGTTCTTGATGCTTTCCAGAGTATTGCTTAAGTGTTCTGGTTGGTAGCAATGGTGTTGCTACATAGGTGCTGTTTAATAGTTGCTAGGGTGTTCTAGGTGGTTGCCAGGGTGTTG
>NW_015515200.1:5226-5466 GCF_001515645.1 Sinocyclocheilus grahami | reverse complement strand
GATTTGTCACTAGCTTTGACATCTGTACTGTCCTCATTCAGGCTTTCTCAGGAAGAAATGCAGCAGAACGTGATCGATGCCATGCGGGAGGCTCAGAAGCCGCTAGCAAGACACATCGACGATGAAGACCTCGATCGGATGTTGAGAGAGCAAGAGAGGGAGGGAGACCCAATGGCTGCCATGCTTCGCAAGAAGAAAGACAAAAATGCTCAATTAAAAGGAATCAAAGGTAAATGTGTG
>NW_015515200.1:2313-3533 GCF_001515645.1 Sinocyclocheilus grahami | reverse complement strand
AACGGTGATGAAAATGTACTTCTGGATATCTCCGCTGGAAAACCGCTGGATATCTCGCCAGGTCTTCAGAGCACTTTGTAAGAGGGGGTTGTTGCAAATTTCCGAGCCAATGGACTTCCGTTTTGCAGAAATCACCTAATGTAAAGAAAAGGGACGAACAAACCATGAATCTATTTCTGTTTCTGGGGACTGTTGTAACCACCTCAAAATAATTCTTATGTGACAGGACCAATTATAAAAACCTAAATCAGCTAGTGCTAAGCCACCTTTGTCTACAGGTAATTGCAATTTGGATCATTTAATTCTTGGCTTTTTCTGATGCCAAATAGACCTACTGAAATGCTTTTCTAAATCTGCAATGATCTTTTTGGCAATATATAATGGAATCATCTGTAAAGGGTACAGTAATCTAGGAAGTACATTCATTTTTATCAAGTTTATTCTGCCTATCCAAGAAATTGGGAGATCCGTCCGTCGTTCTAGATCATTTATCAGGACTGGGACAGAATTAAGATTGAATAACTTTTTCAGATTGGGAGAAAAATGAACACCTAAATAGCCAAATCCATTAAGTGGCCACTTGAAGGGGAACTGATTTATTCAAATGAATCTTGTAGTCCGAAAAATAACTAAAGTTAACTATCAGATCAATCAGCGCTAGCACCGACAGTTCTGGCTCAGAGAGAAATAAGAGCATGTCATCGGCTTACGGTGAGATGTATGAGTAGTGTTACCAATTTGAGTTCCCTTAATTTGTTGACTCTGTCTAATAGATACTGCCAAAGTTTCAAGGGCCAATGCGAATAGCAATGGTGATAAAGGGCAACCCTGTCTGGTGCCTCGCTTCAGATCAAATGGAGGAGAGTGTAAACCATTTGTGAGGACTTGTAATGTGGTGTTTTGTTTCATGTTCATGTTTTCCATGTCTTTTATTTTGTAATTGTTTCATGGTCCATGTTAGTGTCATGCTTCCCTTGCCTCATGTCTCTCTGCCTTGTGTATGTGTCATGTTCTGATTGGTAGTCTTAGTCATGTGTCTTGTTCCCCATTGGTTTGTTCATGTCATGTGACCCTCTTGTTTCCTATAAGTAGCTTCATGTTCCCATTGTGCCCTCGTCGTGTATTGAATGTATTTAACCTGTTGTTGGTGAGTCTAGTCTGTTTATGTCAAGTCTGCTCATGCTAAGTCAAGTCAAGTCAAGTCAAGTCAAGTCAAGTCA
>NW_015515200.1:664-922 GCF_001515645.1 Sinocyclocheilus grahami | reverse complement strand
CGGTGCGAGCTGCAGGCATCCCGGTGATGTCAGCGCTCTCAAGCAGCACTGTCTTCAAGGTCATGCCACACTCTGCTGCCCTTCCTGTAATGCCGGTCGCCATTTTGAGCGTGTGGGCTGCACACTGCACTCCTGAGTCCTCTCCTGTCCACGAGTCCGCTCCAGAGGCCTCTCCTGTCCACGAGTCTGCTCCAGAGGCCTCTCCTATCCACGAGTCCGCTCCAAGGGCCTTTCCTGTGCCTCCAGAAGTGGTAGCAT
>NW_015515200.1:420-641 GCF_001515645.1 Sinocyclocheilus grahami | reverse complement strand
AGGGGGCGGCATCCGCTGCAGACCCTCCTGAGGTGGTGGCGTCCACTTCTGAACTCACTGCCTGCCCTGTCACGGCCACAGAGGCTGTTCACGAACTCACAGACTGTCTTGCCACGGAGGCCATTCCCAAACTCACTGCCTGCCCTGTCACAGCCATGGAGGCTGTCCATGAACTCACTGTCTGCCCTGTCATGACTATGGAGGCCGTTTTTTAACTCACT
>NW_015515200.1:0-380 GCF_001515645.1 Sinocyclocheilus grahami | reverse complement strand
ACGGCCAAGGAGGCCGTTCATGAACTCACCGTCTCTCCTGTCACGGCCACGGAGGCCGTCCATGAATTCACAGCCTGTCCTGTTACGGCCACGGAGGCCGTCCATGAATTCACCGCCTGTCCTGTTACGGCCATGGAGGCCGTTCATGAACTCACTGTCTGTCCTTTCACGGCCAAGGAGGCAATTCAAGAACTCTCTGCTTGTTCGGTCACAGGCAAGTGGTCTGTCCATGTCTCTGCACCGCCATGGCTGCCTACTCCACCATTGTTCCCCGATCTGCCTGCTCCGCCATGGCCCCCCCAATCTTCCTGCTCCGCCATGGCCCCCCCGATCTTCCTGCTCCGCCATGGCCCCCCCGATCTGCCTGCTCCGCCATGGCC
>NW_015515199.1:4771-5466 GCF_001515645.1 Sinocyclocheilus grahami | reverse complement strand
CCGTGTAAGGGGGTGGCCACGCATAATTAGGCCTCTCATAACCACCACTGTATTGCAGCTAAACATAGAAATCCCTCTGGCCATGAGGGAGCCATTGTGAGGGGACGAAACATTTACTCTTATGGCCAGATGGGGGCGATGTGGCTCTGCTCTAATTGTACAAATCGCTGGCTTGCCATTTACGTCCTTTAATGTTTTCTCTGCAGTGATCAGTTAAACGTAGTGGAGAGAGATGAAAGAGATGAGAAGGCTGAGAGAGAGAGAAGGGGAGAAATCTGATGGTAATCAGTGATTGTGCATGAAAATCTCACATCTGTACTGGAACATTTAAAGGAACAAGTTAAGTACACTAGTTTGGAACCTCATCAGCTCTCATCTTTAGGCAATAGCATTCAGATGCATATTTAGAGGTGAAAAATATATAAATGTTGTATATGTGCAAACCAGACATTTATGTAGTGTGTGCATGACCTTGTCTAACTCTCTGGTGTTTGTGTTATATTAATTCCAGTGTAAAACTAGTAAAGCACACAGAATAAGTACTTTTTAAATTATTTGCACAGGTTTCTGTAAAAAAACAACCTAGCATTACAATTTGCAATCAAAATTATATTTACAAGTTGAATCAGATGTACTCCAAATGTACAGTCTACATACAGGTGCATCTCAATAAATTAGAATATCGTGGAAAAGTT
>NW_015515199.1:0-660 GCF_001515645.1 Sinocyclocheilus grahami | reverse complement strand
GCCGTCCATGTTAGCCATTTCATGTTTGTTTAAAAAAAGAAAAAAAGAAAAAAGAAACAAAACAACAACTGAAAACAGACAGGCTACATAGTATTCAATCAGGTTATGAATAATACGGGAAGATATCGCTCCATTTCACATTGTTCGATGGATTTTGGGCTTGTTTAAGATGCACACAATCGATGTCTCAGACTGACATTAGTAAAAATAAACAGGTATTTTCAGAGTTTTGAGCCAGTCGTTACTGCTTTGTACTCATTGTCATAATAATTATAATTCGAATGCATTTAGTTTTATTGACCGCAATATTATTGTTGATAGCTGTTGAGAGATGGGCACTTTGGTTCATTTAGGAAAAAGCACCCCTCTCTGCATGTGCCTGGAATGGTCAAACATGTTTATATAATGCATGTTTTTGAGTTAAAATGTATTCTAAAAATGTATGCTGAATATATTGTATGCTGAAAAAGAGGCAAGGAAAATGGTAAAACATGTTCATGTAGCACATAATTCTACATTAAAACGTGAGACGCAGGACAGCGGAACTACCCTAAGGTATTAATATGCACCCTTTCGGGATAAAGAAAGTGCAACTGTGTACTTTTGAGTGAGAAGCTGTTGTGTCAAGATGTTCTACCCCTAAAGGTACTTTTTTTTTTT
>NW_015515198.1:5012-5467 GCF_001515645.1 Sinocyclocheilus grahami | reverse complement strand
ATTTGCTTTCTCTAGAATTATTTACTTTTAGAACTAAATCCTAAAACCTGGACATGCCAAAAACCTCAGAGCAATATTAATTAGCCTTATCTGTTTTGTGTGTGCTAACTGTGTGTGTCTGCAGACGGTCGGAGGAATGCTGGAGAATCCCACAGAAGCGGTCAGTGATATGGGCTACTTCGACTGCATTGACAGTGTGATGGAGAACTCAAAGGTGTGCCACAGATCAGCTTCACAATGAAAAGCCTGAAAAGTATGTATTTAACCATATCACCCAGTCACCATTGATGTTGATGTTGTGTGCAGATTTTGGGCGAGGCCATGGCTGGCATTTCCCATAATGCCAAGAACAGCAACTTACCAGAATTTGGAGACTCGGTCAGTTCAGCGTCGAAAGCGCTGTGTGGTCTCACTGAGGCAGCCGCTCAGGTAAAAACACACAGAGAGAGAGAGAG
>NW_015515198.1:0-868 GCF_001515645.1 Sinocyclocheilus grahami | reverse complement strand
CAGCAGTGTTCGTTCTGCAGCGTGAGTCAGTTCAGTGTTGATTCACTTCAGTTCATTACCAGTGGCAGTGTTGCGAGATGCGATTCAGTTGTGTATGATATCATAACTTCCATGCATCATAATCATATACTGTCATGTAAATGGTTTCAGGGAGAAGGCTCCAGGTCAGAGGGAGTGTGATGACGCCATTGAGGTTCTTAATAACTGCATCCGTGAGGTGGACAAGGCGTCTCTGGCAGCCATCAGCCAGCAGCTCACGCCTAGAGACGACATCTCCCATGAGGTGATGATGAACTACAGCAGTATCCTCAGAGCTGAGGGCGCAGCTTTCGTGTTCATCATTAATGTAATACAGCAGTATTGTAATATTGTGTTGTGTTGCAGGCCCTTCACGAGCAGATGGCGGCGTCTGTGCAGGAGATCAGTAACCTGATTGAACCTGTGGCCATCGCAGCCCACTCCGACGCCTCTCAGCTGGGTCACAAGGTCTGAGTCATTTCTAAATGTGTTTCAGCGGGTGTCAGTGTTTATTGGGAGCTAAATGTGTGCCGTCATCTCACAGGTGTCTCAGATGGTCAGTTACTTTGAGCCGCTCATCATGGCTGCCATCGGTACAGCGTCTAAGATCCTGAACAGCCAGCAGCAGATGAGCGTACTGGATCAAACCAAGACTCTGGCTGAGTCTGCCCTACAGATGCTGTACACTGCCAAAGAGGCTGGAGGAAACCACAAGGTAAGACGCCACCAGCCAAACACAGCAGCTGGATTCTGGTAGTTTTGATTATACACTGCCGTTCAAAAGATCAGTAAGATGTTTAATGTTTTTTAAAGGTGCCATAGAATGCAAAAATCACTTTTATAAGGTGTT